>NW_028301539.1:25490000-25522500 GCF_042242905.1 Orbicella faveolata | reverse complement strand
GAAATGGGTCGAGCTGTCCCTCTAGGGAGGTTAACTGGGTGAAGAGGTTACACATTTTTTTCTATTTAATTTCTCATTTAATCTGTTTCATTTCTGTTCCTCCCAGGCGAAAGCAAAGAAGAAGACTTCTTTAAAAGAAGTCTTCTAGAGAAAACGATTTCTGTCATCTCAGCCGTCTTTTCGGTCGGGGTTTCGTTCGGGCTTTTGTTTGCTTCCTCTGTTTGTTCATTTCTCTGCTGTTCACTCGGTTTTGCTCTTTGTCTCCGCCTTCGGCTGTCCATTTGTTCGGTTGTGTTGTGTTCGAGCGTTCGTTTCCTTCGCGCTCGTTTGGCTGTTCGTTTCTCTGTCGTTCATTCGTTTCTTGTTGTTTAGGCTGGAGTCATCTGTCTCATATTTGAATTCCTATTGAAGTTCCGAAATGTATTAAAACCTAGCGCCGGAGTACCGAAGCTACTTTACTTTAATATCAAGGGAGACAACCCACAGCGTTAGAAGCTTTTTACACGCTGTGTAAACGTACCATACACTAAATGCCATGGTTTAATATCAAACAAGGTTTTCTCATAACGCCAAAAGTGCTTTTTTTGTTTTAATCAGGGTAACATAATATAAGATCAGTCTCTATTAAATTGGAAGTGATCAATTTAATCCCGGTTGTATCTTTCATTACATTTAAGTTCATTAGGTTCTTCAGGACAAGATAAATTCTGCTTTATTCAGGCTTTAAAAGAAGTTTTATAGTACAGATGATTTCTGTTCCCTCAGTCGTCTCTTTGTTTTGGTTGGGTTGTGGTCGGGCTTGTGTTTGCTTCGGGTTCGTCTGTCTGTTCATTTCTCTGCCGTTCACTCGACAGTTTTGTTTTTTGGGTGAGGGAAATCTATCTGTTGCGTGCAGACGTCTGTCTGCGCTTTTGACTGTCCGTTTGTTTGGTTGTGTTGAGTTCCGGCGTTCGTTTGCTTTGCGCTCGTTTAGCTGTTCATTTTTTTTAGCGTTCATTCAATTCTTGTTGTTTGGTTTGGGGTCATATGTTGCATAATTATTTTAACTCCGTTTAAAGTTCGGAAATGCATTAAAACCCAACGAGTGGCGAGGTTCCTTCGTTTCAATATCAAAAAAAGTCTTCACAGCATTGGAGGTTTTTCCTTCGCTTTGTGAACAAAAAATAAAAACAAAATTCTTTGCAATTGTGTTTGTTGTTGTTTTTAATGTAAAAGGAGTCTTTGGCAGTTGAACCATCTGCTACCGCTCCGTTTCTTCGGTGTTTTTGTTTTTCAACTTATGCGTCGTAGATTGGCATGTTTGACAAGATGATTGAAGACCACTTACCTACGTTATGATGTCCTGTCAAATATCTTTCCGCATGCCCCTCCCACTCATTGAATGACCGTATATTACAAAAGGCATGTATATTGCTTGTCATCGCAGAGCAAGGAAATCGCAGAGTGATGGCCACAGCAAACGTGTTTGGAGGAGTGAAGCAAAAAACGTTTGAACAACAGTTGTGCTGGGTAGGGATAACTGCAGGAGCTGAAATTCACGGCCAGTTAATATTTCTTTCAATCTCAACCGCCTTCCTGTCCATTACTGCATTTCTCGGGAATGCGCTCATCCTAGCCGCTCTTCGTAAGGATTGTTTCCTTCATCCGCCTTCCAGAAGTCTGCTTCGTAGCCTTGCAACAACTGATCTCTGTTTTGGTATTATTGCAGAGCCTCTCAGTATTGCTTTCTGGATGTCTGTATTGTATGAACATCGGAATATTTGTCCTTACGTAACAGTAGCGAGTTTTCTAACTCATATCATTTTGTGTAAAGTGTCTCTGTTGACATTGACTGCAATAAGCGTGGACAGACTTCTCGCCCTGTTGTTGAGAATGAGATATAGACAAGTTGTTACTTTGAAGCGAACCCAAGTGGTGGTTGTTAGCTTTTGGGTTGCAAGCGCTGTGTTTTCAACGGCCTATTTCTTGAATTTCGTCATAATCTTATGGTCTTGCTCTATTGCTGTATTAATTTGTCTAGTAACTTCAACCATCTCTTACACCAAGATTCTCCTAACACTCCGCCATCGTCAAACTCAGTTACAAGACCGAACTCAACAACCGAACCAAACAAGTCCATTGAACATCACGAGATACAAGAAGGCAGTGACAACAGCGATATTGCTGCAATTGACAATGGTCACTTGTTATCTGCCTCATGGTATAGCAGTGGCTTTGTTGACTAGGACTGAACTATCAACATCTGTATTTCTCGCGAGCCAATTTACCGTCGTATTAGCTTGCTTAAGCTCATCATTAAACCCGATTCTTTACTGTTGGAAGATAGAAGAAGTTAGGCAAGCAGTGAAGGACACAATCAGACAAGTGCTTTGCTGTTCATCGTGTTAGCTCTTGTCGAGTTACGTAATGATTATCCCTTAGCTTACAAAGAAAAGATGAAAACGATAATTATTACGCTGTTTAGAAGATTTCCTCAAGGAAGTCTATTAAGAGCGGTACGTGTTCAGTTTAGGATATTGGTGCTGCATTTAGGATTAACATCTGTAAAAACCACACTATTGTAGATTAACAACTTGTTTTGATGACTTGCAATGTGAAATAAAGACAGTCAATAGCATAAATATCAGTTCTTGTTCTTCATTATTTAAACACCACCACTTTGCCAACAGAGTTTATCAAAATCAGTAAGCGGGTTTGTCGTTTTAAGCAGCTTTTCATTTAAAACACAGGCACGAGGCCAAGTGAGTCTCGAGATCGTTGAGAGAACTCGTATTTGGGTAAAGAACGAGCCTTTCAGTAATCTACGAAAATATTAGACTATTTGATGGCCATATGCAATTCGGGAGAAAGCCAGATTGTGTACAATTGGTACAAGGGATCACAGTAACTGCGACTTCATTTTAAAAGTAAACGTTTGGGTTCAGAATTTTTTTCCATGAATTTTTTTTTCGGTCTTACGTACTTCTAATTTTTATCGAATACTCATAAATTTATGCACAGAGAAAGAATTAAAAATATTCAGGATGATAATGTACTCAGTTGATGTTCAGACAGCTGTTTCTTCAAAATTGTGATCTGTTCATTGAGGCAGACGTTCGCTATTATATTCAAGATCCCTCATTCTTGGAACATAAACATAGTCAGACAGCCGACAGCACGGGTGGACAGCTTAAAGAAGATCTGTTCTATAAGGCCATTTTGGTGGTTGAGATAAAAAGGCTAGTTTTAATTTATTTTTAAAAGCCTGGGAAAGAAAACAAAATACCTTGCTCGGTTAAACTCAGCATAAAAAAGAATAGGTATTTCGGCAACTTACTAGCTTCCCAAACTGATTAGCATTGTAAGTTGAAGTTTTGTCTCGCGTTAGAGTACTAATGAAGTGAAAGACCACCTTTCATTGATACTGACGGATAGAACAGGGATTCTTGATGTTCATTATTCCATCAAATTTGGAATAAAGCGTTACCCCTTGGGCTGCGATCACGCGTACTCAAATCTGTTTACACTGACAGTTGAATAGTAATTTTGCAATGGCGGCAACTATGCTATCAAAAACAAAGGTACCTGACGCAAATCCCTGACGCAAATCCATTACCAAGTGTTTAATCGAGTCGATGAATTATATATATATAAAAAAACAATAGAAACTTTACTAAACATAAACAACAGGACGTATTCAAACAAGCGCAGTAAAGAGAGGGGTGAATAGCTAGGGGTATGCAAATCCGTCGATCCGTGTCTCGGCGTTCAGACAAACACATATTATGTGATTCTTTCAATATACAGAACGGCAAAAATTACGCCATGTTCTCAATATGTGAATACTACTTTCATATGCGAAATAACATTAACATATATAGACGCTCTTTCTCGCCGATGTTCAGCGGCGAGGTAATTCTGTCTGTATAATAAAGGAACCAAAATCTCGCCGATGATCAGCGGCGAGGTAGTTCTGTCTGTATAATAAAGGGACCAAAATCTCGCCGATGATCAGCGGCGAGGTAATTCTGTCTGTATAATAGAGGAGCCAAAATCTCGCCGATGTTCAGCGGCGAGGTAGTTCTGTCTGTATCATAAAGGATACAAAATCTCGCCGATGATCAGCGGCGAGGTAATTCTGTCTGTATAATAAAGGGACCAAAATCTCGCCGATGTTCAGCGGCGAGGTAGTTCTGTCTGTATAATAAAGGAACCAAAATCTCGCCGATGTTCAGCGGCGAGGTAATTCTGTCTGTATAATAAGGAACCAAAATCTCGCCGATGTTCAGCGGCGAGGTAGTTCTGTCTGTATAATAAGGGAATCCGGAATCCGAGCCAAAATTCACAGCTGATCCACGATCCACTGTGTTTTCAAAATCCGCGAATCCGCTCGATTTAGCGCAAAAATCCACAATCCGTGCGCTTTTTACGGCCAAATCCGTCGATCCGAAAAACTATTCACCCCGCTCTGTAAACGACACTGAAACATGACACACACGCGGTGTGTGTGGGTCTAGGTCTTTCCAAGTTCCCAACCCCAGAAAAAGTCCGAAAACATAGTGAACAACTCAGAGATAGAAATTCCAGAAAGAATAAACATTTAGAGTAAAAAAATTTTTAAAAATTGGTTAATTTTCATAAACGCGAGTGCAGGAGCAAGTGCAATATGGTTGCAAATTAACACTGGTCACTTGTTTATATCTACCGTATGGTTTTGCGGGGGCTTTGTCAAAGAAAAGCGCCAACAAATACATGGCAGGTCACGGAAATATTTTGTTATTCGTGCCAAACCAAAAATTCACCCCTGCTCGGACCTTCTGAATATGTCGCCAAGGAACAGGTAAAATTTTGGCTTATTACAGATGACGACAAGTCGTTTGTACAACTAAATTTTCACCTCTATTAAGCGGACGCTAACTTTGGAAGGAGTTCTATTTTGGTAATTTTAATTGTTTCCAAAAACCCTCTGTTAAGCGGATGTCGCATTGAATTTACAATGCAGATTACGTCCTTGAAAGATTGGATTGAAAAGTAGCAAGTCCATAATTAAAGTTAAAAGGAGATGAAAAAAACCATTATAAACTTTGTTACGAACTTGACTTCAGGATAGCTTGGTTAACAATCTGGTTGTGTGGATGTTAGGAAGTTTAATGATAATGGTTGGTTAATATTATGTAGTTTACGCAAACTCCTAAGGCGCCAAACCTCCATTACTGGACAGCTGCAAAGGTCCGAGAGTGCTCATTCAATAGAGATTCTATTTTTGTTTGCAGTTTTCTTGCACTCAGGGATGCATGACCATGAATACATTCAAAAGACCAAATATTGGAAGCGGTGTTACTTTGAAACACCTTATTCCATGAACGTTTGAAATCCGATGAACAGAGTTAATGGAGAGTAATAGAAGTGCATAAGGTTGTCTTTTTAATGGATCGCGTGTACTTTGCGGCAGTGCTTAAGCCACTAACGTTAACTTTTTTTAAAACGTGGGTTTCGTCCAAGTTTTCTCCTCGAGAAGAACACAAAGAAAGTTCATTTTTAATATATACTACCCGGTGACAAGTCAAAACTTCTTTTGCGTCATATCTGACTCCGACTTTAAGTTTCATTAAAAGTTATAAGCTCTTTTAAAAATGACTTTATATTTTACCTTCGAGTTTCGCAATTTTCTAGATCTGTGCAGTGCACGTATTGGTCCTATAGCTTGCTCAAACTAAATATTTATTTCCAGCAATCAGTTCCAAATGAAAATACGAAAAATTAGCCGCTGTCATTCGCGTTGTCCAAAATACGCAGAACTTGGTCATTCCACGTTGTTGTTTTGCAGAGGATGGCAATATTTATAACGCACGCACACAGCCTTTGTTCTACTCATTAAACCTTTTGTTTGGTGGCGTTCTCGTTGCCGTTACCATCGTGGTTGGAAAGCTCTCTGAAGAGGCAGAGGGCCGACTTCAAACACAACTTAAAGCGAGATTCAATTAGTCCTGACCTTCAAATTTATTGACTTTCCATAGGAGGAAGGTAAATTCCTAAAGATAAACATAAGACGAATTAATACAAATTACTAACGGAAGACGGCAGAAAACTAAGAGGAAAATACAAAAACAGACGATGAACTGAACGGCTTACCAAAATGCTGGCAACGGGGTTCTGAGAACCAAGAAGTTAGAAGTGTACCGGACGATAAACTAGCACTAAATGAACATGAAGGAATAACACAAATATATACGCAACGAAATTTACATACGACGCGAGAAAAAAAGCGTGCAGAATGTGAAAAAATACATTAACATACGGAACAAAAAGGACACAAAGAAAACACGAAATATGGAAAACACGAGATATAGAAAACACGAAATAGCCGCAACACTCTCTATTGCCTCTTTTGTCGTTTCGGAGCAAACGCGAGTGACCTGATCAATGCAAAAACTATGATTACGGTAGTTTTGCTAATTTAACCATCGGGCTATCGTTAATATTGCATGCAGAAAAGAATCATTAGAGGGATTTACCAAGGTGACTCTTTTCAAAAATTATTTTCCCTTTTAAATTAAAAGCTTGAAGTGTTTCATCCGCTTCTTTGGGCTAGAGGAGGCAGCGCATAGGCGAGTGGTTAGGGCACCGGACTTGAAATCCTGAGGTCATGGGTTCAAGTCCCACCCTGAGCACTAAGCTGGAGTTGTTTCTCCTTAGACCCTAGTTCATCTCCTCAGTCAAGCTTGTAAATAACCAATTGGTCTGCTTCCCGCCAGTTGGGATTTTTAAACCTATGATGTGTATTTGAAATATTTGTTTCCTTCAGTTTAAGTGGCATGCCTGTGAACTAGCTAAGTGTAGCTAAGCGCGCTGACTGCTGTAAACAAACATTGAGCATATTTAAAATTTCAGACTTGTCGATTTCACCTGACAACCCTCCACGTGGCAAAATTCAATTTTGTTTCGCTCTTCTTGGCGTCACTGCAGCTATATTTGAACAGAGTGGTTTACACCTGCTATTTTCGAAGTCTTCCAGTATTGCGATAATGCGTTCCCCTAAGCGACCCGTTAACTTTCGAGCGAAAAACAAGTTTATGATTTTTGCTTCTATATGGATAAGTATTTTATTATAAAATATTCTGGATTGAAGGTATAAAAAGAAACCCTGCTTATTTGAACAAAGATATCAGAGAGATATTGTTTTGTTTTTTTTTGTCAAATATATATTTTCAAAAAGGTCTGCTTTTGTTGCTAACAAATAAATACGAACGCCTGGCAGCTGTAGAAACAAAGAACCTAGTGATCAATGCTTATTTTATTGCTGTTGAGTAAATACTTGAAATGCACAAGAAGTTCGTGCCGTACGATTTGAAAAACGTGCGATTATTGAGGCAGAACCAGACTGCATTTTTGAAGGGCCTTTTTCATGAATTTTTCGCGTTTTGTCGAAATATGTTCCTTGCAGCACTTCATGAATATTTTTGCATAAATGCATACTGATGAGTATCCTGTCCCCCGTGACCTCAGGCAGCGTCCACACTGAGCCGGAGAAATTTGAAAACGCCGCTTTATTTCTATGGTTAGACCCACCGTCCACACTAATCCGTCACAAAAGCGGAGCTTTTCGAAACCGCTCTTCAAACCGAAGAAATTTGAAAACAATGGACTCAAGATTATCATTTGATTTCCCTGGCCGAGTTTTCCTCAAACACAAATCCAAAGCAACCGGTGATTGCTGCGTATTTAAATTTCCCCGTCGTGTCGTGTACGGAAAACATTTGATGCGTTTTCAGTGAGACCTCCGTTTTGATAGGGAGTGCCCATTTTCAATTTCATAGTCCCCCTTCCCTCTCTGGTTCTGACTGAACAACTTAGGAATGAAAACTTCCAGAGGGAATAACAATTGTTATAAAGCTCAAATGCGTAAAAATGATTCTAAGGTACTCTGTAACATGTCATCGACTATGTTCACGTTTCAAAGATAACTGCTCAAAGACGTGGAATAGGCCCACCTAGTGATGCATACCAAGGCACAAGTCTGTTTTCTCGCTTTTCTTTGCTGAACATAGCTGAGCTGTGTCTTAAGCCTTACCTTTTTGCAAGATCCCTGCTCAAGCAGTTTAAGGCCTGGGTGAGGAACGTGAAGTAGAATTATCGTTGGGCAGCTATATCTCTTGTTATATTTGTTTTACCAAGCTGAACTTTTCCCTGATTGTAAAACTCGGCGTCCTGCCTTGCCTTAAAATAGCATTTTGATCACGTGCCATATCACGTGGTCATTTTGTTAATCTTAAGTAGATCGGCGAATTGGTGGCGAATTTTCATTCTATTGATCAATAAATGAGAGTTTTTGACGCGAATTTAAATTATCTACCTTGTTACGTTTGGAATGATCTTCCTTGATTTCGGTTTTAAAAGATATAAATGATCAAAAGAAGAATTTTGTTGAAAAATACGACCTTTGACCCTTTAAAATTTTTCTGCGAAAATAGGGACGGTCATTCCAAACATTTTCAACATAGTATACTACTGTGAGAGGGTGGAAATAATTGACCTGCATCTAAAACGCGTTTTTGTTGGATGATATCACAAAAAACCGCCACCAACTCCTCAAATAATGGCTGATTTCCGCTAAACGTTCCGTGACATGTCACGTGCCCCGTCAGAAGCACCAATTCTACTTTAAAATGTTCAGGACGTTAAAACTTAACTGTGTGCTAAATTTGGTTCCATTGCCATTTATGCCTTTAGAAATATAACTAATAAATTATTTTTATTTGCAAAAGCCTTTGACCCTACTCGAGCTGTTGGAGTCGAGATACTGAGTGTAAGAGTGCTATCCAATTTATTTACTTTTTAAGTCTCTCCTTCTCCATCCAAGTGTGGTGCAAGCACTGAGTTTTATTTCAGGGAGTTACTGATTATCAAGGATCCAGAAGGGGTGAGGTGGGAACTGGTTTATCCCGAGAAAATAGGATTTGGGTTCCTGGGTAGGGAGACACCAAAAGTGTCTGGACAAATGGCCAGACAGAAGTGACAACAGATAAATACCCGAACATTTAACTGACAACTGACATTTGTAGTCAGATTTACTGACAACTGACAAAAGGCTTTAGCCATTGTTATTCGTTTTTATTATATGGCTGTGTCTCAGATGGACTGGGAACTACCGAATTCACGAATTTGATTGGCTGAAATCGATATTGAAAGCGGTCTAAATTTTCCCATCTGGACCGGCATCTAGACCGATTACATTTTTGCGGTGAAAAAGTTGCAAACTAAAATGCAAAAATATTGACTTTTTTCTTCTAACAATATTTATTTATAGAAGTGCCAAAAAGCCTGAGGAGAAAAAAAGTAAAGAGGACGAGCAAACTTTGGCAAAATTAATTTCGGTTCATCGCCGTTCGCAAGCAAAAAACGAAAGATTTAAAACTTAAAAGTACAAAGCGAGGTACTGGTAACTAACTAAACAATAACGAAAACAAAAGGTCATAGCTAATTAAGTGACAGCTTTTCACTGCTAGCATTGTCATTAAGTTTTTGGTTTCGTCAATCTTAGGTTGATTTTTCAGAACACTTGCCAAGTTAAGTCCTTTTTTCCTTACAAAGATCGTTTAAATCGCTCGCAAAAATCTAAAGTCGTATACAAAGCCAGCTGCTGGGATTGTGACGCTTTCTATATCGGCAAAACAAAGCGACGACTGCATGACAGAAAGGTCGAGCATTTTAAAGCCCTTACGCAAGTGGATCACGCTTCCGCTGTTGCTGATCACGCAATCTCCACCGACCATAACATCAAATGGGACCATTTCGAGGTCTTTGCTAGTGGACAATGTGATTTACAGTGAAAAGCTGTCACTTTATTAGCTATGACCTTTTGTTTTCGTTATTGTTTAGTTAGTTACCAGTACCTCGCTTTGTATTTTTAAGTTTTAAATCTTTCGTTTTTTTGTAACCGCCACTTCTGAAGATGCGTGCTGTAGCATGCGAAACGTCAAGAAAATTTTAGATTGTTGTTCCAAACCATGCGTAGTTCATGTGTTATGTTTGTTGCCGCTGTTTGCATTTTGTTTCTTGTTAAATTGAAATGGCCAAAGAACAAGAGTGTTTATGATAGTACAAACTAGTTGCATTAAACAAATTAAATTGTTCTTGTTTGCCATATAATAAACATCTTATTAACCAAGCTTAGTCGGTCTGTATGGGAGAATCTTGACCTCGGTCGTGTGTACAGACCTCACTGCGTTCGGTCTGCACCCATGACCTGGGACAAGATTCCCCCATACAGACCTCCTGCTCGGTTAATAAGAGCTAAGAAATTTATCGAAAATCATTTTTTTCGGTTGAAGTGGTATTACTTTTATCTTTTTATTTTAATATGCATGCTGTTTAGTTTGTATTAAGTCTGTCAATATTAATCATTTACAATTTGTCATTTATACTGTCTGTTGCATAATCTTCAATTGAAGGCCAAACGTTTTAGGCCCCAGGCCTGGCAACAGAGGAAGAAAAAATTGCTGTATACTGACTCCCACTTAGTCGCATGGTTTGAAACTTGAACTATTTTGTTCAGTAAACTTTTAAAAGATAGCTCCGTGATTTTCTAAACGAACATAGGTTGTCTCTCCCCGAGAAAAATGATCTTTTTTCGATATAAGACAACCTTTAAAATCCAGAAAAGCTGAGGTGAAGGGGCATGAAAGCTTCACTGCCGTAGTTCATGTCCTCCAGCCCCTTCCTTCCCGGGGATCATGGACAAAAGTGAGGTGAAGTAGTCCACGTACGGTCCCAGATAAAACGAATGTTTTGGTCAATTTACGCTGTTGTGTTTTTAGAGGAATGACAAGGCAAGACCAAAGGTGTATTACGCACGTACAAAACCACTTTAAAGTTCGTTAAACCAAAAAATGTCATTCCTTCTTACTGAAAAAAGGAGCCATCTTAGCTTAGATCTTCGAAGGAATTCCAGAACTGAAGAGGATCTCATTCTTTGTCAGGTAAACATCGAAGAGTGTAGGGCGAGATCAACTTTGACACAGATTTATTTTTTAATGTTTATCTTAGCAGATTTTCTTTAGATATACAAACACGATTTAAAAAGTTTAACTGAAATATAAAATTAGACCATCTTGAAGGACTTCTTCAAGTTGAGAAGCAATTTTATTCAGTTCACTTTGTCACAAGTAAAGGACAAAAGTTATTATTATTATTATTATTATTAAAAGTTAGCTTAACACTGGTGATTTCCCGGCCACAAGTTTCTTTTCCTGGCATGAAATAAGCCCCACGTGATGTAAAACATGAGGATCTCTTTCTCGAATTACTCTTGATCTTGTGGTGTCAAAACGTATTTTTCAACATCATTAGATACAATTATCGACCGATACTGGCTCGTCATCACTTTTAATAAACAAAAAAAATGCGGCTGTGTAGGATTTTTTATATCTCTGAAGTCCTACATTTTGTGGATTCTTTACCAAACAGGGTTACAGACTATCAATGGACGTAGCAACCAACTTATCCTCCCCTTCCCCCAAACAGAAAATAATCCTAGCAGTTATCCAACCGAATCCCTCTGAATCTTGCAAGCACACACAAACAAACTTGGGAATTATAAGCAGCAAAACACCGCTCCAGTCTTCCCGCAAATTTACTGTTTGGCGAAGCTTTTTGAAATTCAAAACAAGTTCACTCGTTGCTATTCATATTTCATCTTGACCTTCGCATGCGGTAACTACCAGGTGAAGGGAAACGGTAAACTTGTGTTGATTCTTCGTTAATAATCTTCAAGAAAGTAGTTCCCGTGTGGACATTGTCTGTTTTGAACGACGACAAGGAGGTCTTCGCTTTACCGTGCATTGAAAGGGCGGTGAACAAGTGGTTAATGTACTTTTTTAGCAGAGGAGATGAAGACTTTCAAGCACACCGTCCACAGTGCCGAGGTAATCCACCATAGTTTCCTTAAATTTAGTCTTCTCTGTGCGTGTTTTTTAAAGAAGTTAATTTCTTAACTTTTAAATACTCGCACCTTGTGATAGAATCCAAAACGGTTTGCTCCACTACATCGAAAGCGTAGATTATATTTGCCTACTTAAACGTTGTTTACCTGGAATAACATGGTTTAAAATTGTCTAAACCCTTGAATGCCAATTACGCATATACGCGTAATTAATGGTCGTGCTCTTTGTAACACTTGTGGCGTCATAAATTTAAATGTCATCAGATATTCTCTATAAGCAGATAATAGTACTAGGCTAAGCCTTTCCCTACAATGGTCAGGTTTAGATATCGACGACATTCCGACGTCGCAAATCGAAAAACAACGTTATCAGTTTTGGTGCAAAAACGGTGGTAAAATGCTCCATTATACCTATGATTGATCAAGGTCCATTTCTAGGCTTCGCCCATGATTAACATCCAGCTTTTCCCGGCAGCCACAAAGAACATGCAACGCAAAAGGTAGCCAGAGTAAAAGGGCCGAGAAAAAAGAAAGGGACGGGGCAACAAACAAAATTGAGAACAGTTAATGGCAAAAAAAAAGCAAAACAAAAACAAAAACGAAAACAAAAAACAGAATTTTGGCTTATGCGCATGCCCAGAATTGAAATATTGCTCAATTTTGTACGTAATCCTCGAAAAATCTCTCCTTTTGGTGAGAAAAGCTTTCTTAGCAAAACTTAGGCTTATTTAGCGTCATGGCAGCCAAAAAACCTGACTCAACGTTTAAAAACGGTATTTTTTTGGCCAAAATTTGGTATTCAAAGGGTTAAAGCAAGATGTATATTATTCCGTCCTTTTTGACAACCCTGATTTAATCGAATGTTTTTGTCGGAATGTTTTTTTACTTTTTGTTCTCTTAATAAAAAGGAAAAAATTGTCCTATACGAGATTTTTTACTGAAATGTCTTTAAATTAACGTGATTATTTTCCGCTTGAAGCTATTGAAGGTTCTGTTTCTGAGATCGGGTCTGCAGCCCGTTTCTCGAAAGCCCCGGAAACATTTCGGGCCCGTAAAACTATTTTTAGCTCATCTGTATCTAAAAACGGAGAAGTGTAGACGCCTAAAACTTCTTCTTTGAAAGGCGCCTCTGTTCGTATCAAGAATATATGAATAAAACAGTTCTGTAATAGTAAGATTCGAGATTTCGCAATGGCATTCTGGGTCCCTGGACTGTTACGCACTGAAAACATATTGCTCACTCCTCTCTATATCTTTTTTCAAAGTTTCCGCACAAAATCTTCGTCATCATTTTACGTGACATCATTGGCTTAGAAAATTTCCTATTGTGTTTTAGCCAATCATCATCCAGAATTACGATATGTAATTTGCACTGGTGTTACACTTGAACTGCATTGCTCTCAGCCAATCAGAATCGAGTAATTTTTTCACGTATATATTACTACTTGTGTAATATAATAACGAGGAACGAAAGTTTCCAGTGGCGGATCCAGACCTTGAACTAAGGAGGTGGAGTAGGAGGGCTTTTGTTTTGCTTGCCCTGCCGGCTAACCCCCCCCCCCCCCCCCCCAAAAAAAAAACATAATAATAATAACGGAGGCCGGGCCCCTCCCCTAGATCCGCCACTGGTTTCAATCGTAATTCCCCATTTTCGTACAAGGTAACCATTGAAATGTTGCAAATGCCACATTTTGCTGCGATGCACCGAATTTTGGCGGATATTTTGCCGCCGTATTTACATTAACAATTACTCTGATTGGATATTACCTCCACTATGTAAATAGTTCACCCCTGAACTGAAAACAATATCGTTTCGTTTCTGACGAAACGAAACAAACAAACAAAAAAAAGATATTTGAAAACATATTTAAAACTGAAAGAATGAAAGAAATGCCAACTGGCCGTGAATGCTGAGTGTTGCTCTAAGACCTGCCCAGCACATCTTTCGTTCGTATGTGCCCTCGTCACCCTGCGATTAAACGCCTTTTGATATATGAGCTTATTTAGTGAGTAGGAGAGCCGTGAAGGGAAAATATTTAATGGTATGTCATAACGTATGTTTGTGCGTTTTAATTATTTTGAAAAACACGTCAGTCCAAGGAAGACTTGAAAAACATTGAACTAGCCAAGCAGATCGTTTTACTATCAAAGACTCCTTTTACAAACCCATTGACTCGATTGAACACGGACTAAGTTCTTGTGATAAGAGGATGTGCATCAGATATATTTGTTTTTAATAGCAAAGTTGCCTCCTAAATTACTATTCAATTTTCGTGCTCCAAGCAGATATTAGTATGCGTTATTATTCCTGAAGAGCGACACTTCAAAATGTGATGCTCTTATCGAGAATCAGTAGTTCATCCGTTTTGACAATGAAAGGCGGTCTTCATACGTAATTCACCTGAAGCGAAACTTTAAATGGCAATTTTGAATTCGGGAAGCTCAGTAGTAATTCATCACAGTTCCCCTCGCAGCTGCGGAAATTAGGCACCCTTTTAGAAACAGTTATGGTTTTTTGAATAATATTTAATATCGAAAAAATATCCTCTTTCTTTCTAGGGTTATAAAAAAGAAAGGAGAACTATTCTTTTCTCCTAAACCACCTTAGTTATTTTACAGAACAGGTCTTCTTCAATTTGTTCATCCCTGTCAGTTTCAGTTATTGACTATGTTTATGTTCCAAAACTGAATTACCTTGAGAAAATACAATGGCGAACACCTGCCTCAATAAACAGATCACAATTCTGTAGAAACAGTTGCCTGAGTGTCAGTTACTCATCTGAACCCTACGCTTCTTGTCTTATTTAAACGTAAATCAATTTATGAATGGTCATTGAACGGTTTTGGAAATAAGAGCAATCCGAGCTCAAACAGTTAGTCCTAGAATTATGTCGCAGCTATTCTGTTATGTCGTAAGAGCACTCCGGCGACTGCACACTTCCGCAGTGCACGAGGCTATCAAATTATTTCCTTGATCACTGAAAATCTCGTTCGTTCTACACCGAGGTACAAGATCTCTCTCGGATCTCTGCGCTTCCTGCCTGCGTTTAAAGAGAAAGAAACATCGCTTTAGTGTGAACTGAGATCCCGACTAGTTAACCCGCTCATGACAAGAATAGATTGTTCACGTAATTTTAAAACAACTCGAATTGACATTAATTATATTTATTATGCAAGTCTGCAAAACAAAATTCTAATTTCCATTTAACAATGAAGTTGTTATTGCTATAAATGCAACAAGCAATACAGATATTCTCTACTCTTAATTCAATATAGTATCGAAACACCTTTGACGAAATCGTTTAGACCGTTTTCCTTTAGCGATACATCGTTTTCATCTTTTCCTGGAAAGATAAGAGATGATAGACAACTGGCGACAAGAGCTAACACGATGAACAGCAAAACACCTGTCTGATTGTGTCCCTTACTGCTTGTCTTACTTCTTCTATCTTCCAGCAGTAAAAAATCGGGTTTACTGATGAGTTTAAGAAAACTAAAGTGACTGTATATTCTCTAGCGAGAAACACGGATGAAAATAGTTCATTATTAGTCGACAAAGCCGCCACTATACCACGAGGCAAATAACAAGCGACCATTGTCAATTGTAACCATATTGCACTGGACACTGCCTTTTTGTATCGCGCTATGTTCAGTGGACTTGTTTGGTTCGGTTGTTGAGTTTGGTCTTGCACGTGAGTTTGATGACGACGAAGGGTTAGGAAAATCTTCGTGTAAGCGAAGATTGAGGTTGCTAAACAAAGTGATATAACTATCACGATTGACCACAAAATTATGAGGGAATTCCAAAAGTACGTTGTTGAAAAGGCGGCGGACACGAGTCCACAAGTAATAACGGTCGTGTACGTTCGCTTTAAAGTTACAACTTGTCTGTATCTCAGTCCCAACAACAGGGCGAGAAGTCTGTCCACGCTTATTGTAGTCAGTATCGCCAGAGACAACCCAGACAAAGTAATACCTGAGATAAAAACGGCTGCTGATACATAACGACAAATATTCCAACGTTCATTTACTACAGTCAACAGCTCAGTGACATAGAGAGGTTCTGAAATAAGTCCAACACAAAGATCAGTTGTTGCCAGGCAGCAAAGCAAGAGTTTGGACGGCGGATAAAGTGAAGACTCCTTGCGAAGAGCGACTAGAATCATAGCATTTTCAAGAAATGCTGTAATAGACAAAACAGAGTTTAAAACTGAAAGAAATATCAACTGGCCGTGAAATCCAGGTGCGGTAGTAGCTCGGCAGAACAGTTGTTCCACTGCTTGCTGCTTCTCATCTTGAGAAACGTTTGCTGTTGCCGACGCCATCACTCTGCGGTTTTCTCGCTCTGCAGTAATAAACAATCTAAGCGTCTTTTGCATTATGAGCTTATCGAGTAAGTGGGAGGGGGCGTGCGGAAAAAAAAAAATATTTGACGTGAGGTCATGACGTACGAGCATCCTTTTAAATTACTTCCTTAAATATGTCAGTCTAAGGAAGGTTTGAAAAAAAAAACATTATACTAGAGGAACAGATGGTTTTACAGACAAAAATAGAAGATTCCATGAAGTAGTATCATCATCATCATCATCGTCGTCGTCGTCGTCGTCGTCGTCGTCATCATCTATAATTCCCATTGCTGCTGTTGTCGTCATCATTAAAAAAGTTATTTAGAACAAAGAAATCTTCCTTTATCGCGAGATTGATTTGTTTCATAACTTCTGTAAATTACTGGTTTCCACTAAGCGGTCAAATTAATTCATTCCGTAACACAAAGTAAACTGTCAGTTTTTCTGAAATCGTGGAAAATGTGCATTTTGTAACTCTCTTGAAAGCTCTTTAAATAGAAACGTGACTTAACTTGACAGGTCGGTTCTCCATAGATTAATACTATACTTGATATATTTTGGCTGGAAATATTTGTACCCAATAAAATAAAAAAAGAAAAACAGTGTCACCGCTGGACATGCGTAGTGATGCCCACATTTTCTGAGGGATGTTCAAGTCCTATTCGTACAGTTTATTTTCGCGCGTCATTATTTTCGCGGTTTTCGATCGGTAAACGTAAGACTAACAAAAAAATCCACCTCGCGGATCTTACACACCGTCAAATTATAACCACCAGAACAAATTTGCAAAATCAAACAGTTGAAGTAATAAGTGCCATTCGGCAAGAAAATGGCCTCGATCATAGAATTTCTTCCACTCATAAAAATGACCATTATCCGGTTCCTTGTAGTTTTTCATTTTATTAGTAATTATCTTCTTCGTAAAGAATTAAACATTTGCTAAAGAGGCACCCTTCTCATTTCAATCAGTATTTATGTCATTGCTATTTTTTTAACTATATTAAAGTTAATATATAAATTTAGCCAAGCCTAAGAGCGGAGCTCCTGGATAAGCGAGAATTTTGATTTGAGTTTTGTACCTTTGCGGTGAGGTTTACTGTTCATATTCTTTGTTCTTCTTTTTTGAGAATAATCTCAAACTGCACTTTTAATCTTGGGTTAGCGTTAACCGCCTTTCAAACAACCCGGCCCTAAATACAACAAGCTAAAGTTGACCTTGCTTGAGCCCGCGATCCAATCGAAAAATAACACTTGGTCAGCACTCAACTTCAATGACTCTAAACATGAGTCCAAAATATGGTCACGTGATACTGGTCATCGGATACCTTGTTTTGACAGGTGTCATGGCTGCGTTACTTGGTTGACCTATTAGCTGGAGAATGGCCGCCATGTTGAGTAACGTCTTCGTCATTTTCCTCGTCGTGGGGCGTACGCGTCCGCAATCCATGCCGCTGGCCCTGTTGACCATGAAAAAAGAGTTGCGTGGTTTTCTATTTCTATGCATGCAAGTGGGTCTGTTCTATAGTTGCTTAGCGGCCCTTCGGGCCGCCGGAGCTCCGCTATTAGTAAATGTTCCTTATTCAACGGTAAAAAGAGCATTGAGGGCGGTTAAGGGGGATGGGGGGGCGGGGGGGCGGGTCAAGATCACGTTTCATGGAAAATAAATTGGTCCTTTCACAATTCACGGGAAATAAAATCGGCATTTCACGTTTAACGAAAAAAAAAGGCATTTTTTGACACAAACTTACGTAACTTATGATATTTGAAAAGTTACGCCTATAGCATAGTCTTGTTAGATGTCTTTATCATCGATCCGCTTCTTGTTCTTGTCCTGTCACGGTCACACAATATTGTTAATTATTGTCGAAAATAATAGAGGACACAACCAGAATCTCGCTTTCACGGAGAACTATTTTGAAAAATCACGGTTCACGGCTTCTCAATGAAATCAAGATTCACGAGAAAAAAAAAAACAAAAAAAACCAAGCCATTTCACATTTCACGGGAAAAAAATTGGGCCATTGACGAATCACGAAAACACCCTTTACTACCCTCAGCATTATGGCACCGAGTGATCCGTAAATTGAAACATGAAAAGAGTAAAACAACAAGAGCACTTTGAAAATATGTGGCACCTGATTCAAACTAAATGACCTTTATTTAATACAACAGTAATTTTTCTCAGTACACTAGATTTACAGAATTGAACACGGCTTGAACTTGACGTTTTTGAAAATAAAACTTGTGAAACTTGTATCTTACACGGCCGAATATTTTCGAGCTCACTGCTTAGCGCCGGAATAAATTCACCTTCTTTTATTCCTTGCGTCTCTCTAGCCTCAGTCTTGTTGTCACTATGGTAATCTTTTATCCTCCATGACATCAAAAACCGTAGCTCTTTCTTTCGGCAATAAGATTTTTTCTAAAATTGTTGGCCTTCATAGTCGTATAGCTGAGCACCGTGACGGCGTCCAAAACATTCGCGTTTTTCAACTGCCATGCCGGATTAAATTGGACATAAACTGTTTCATCGATAGCGCTTTGTTCACATTATATTGGTGAGACATGATCGTGTCTTTACCACTGCTGTCGAACTGCTAGACCACTTACGATATCAAAAACGGAGAGAAATGCCAAGACCAAAAGGTTGCTTATATGTCTCTAATATGCTGCCACTGTCAACTCGTCATGCTTCTAGCTTTAGCATCTCTGATTTTAAAAAGGGAGTAAGGGATTATATAATTTCAAGAAATGTTTAATTTTGTTAGGCTGCTTTAGAACTTTTTTTCCCCTTTTTCTTCTTTTATCAGGTGGTCTGCCTAGTATTGGGACTTTGTCTCTTTTGCTGACCATCCTTATGGCCATTTTATTCTTTTATCGATTGCATTTTCCGTGTTATCTTCGCCATTAATTTGTAATAAATTAAATTCGTTCGCAGCCTCCCAGAAGGGAGGAAATACAGTGAAATCTGTATTAAGCAGACCCAGTATTACGCAGACACCCCCCCCCCCCCAAACTCCCACTAAGTGAACACCAGCTTAAGTCCCAAAATTTTCTTCCCGCACATTTAGTGTAGAACTGATAAACCAGCATTCAGCGGACACCTCTGTTAAGCGGACGCGGACACAATTATGAAGCCATTTCGTTGCACAAAACCTGCAATAAGCGGACACTTCAAGGGTTCATTTTACTTCTTAAGGTTCAGCTGAGACTCCTTAACAGTTCAGCGATATCATTTTAAAGCTAAGTGATTATTCCAGATTGATCCATCGATTGACTGGACATTGTACTATGACAAGAGATTATCAAGGTAAGTGCCTTGATAATCTCTTGACTATGAGCCGTCTTAGCTAGTCGTTGATCTTACACTGTGTTTCCCTGTGTTACAAGAGGGTTAATAATTGATTATTATTGAACAACATACTAGAACCTGTTTTTAGCGGACATCCTGTGTTAAGCGGACACTAGTGAGGGTCCCAAGGCTGTCCGCTTAATACAGGTTTCACTGTTAATAATATACATGAAAAAATCACTCAATTCTGATTGGCTGAGAGCAGTGCAGTTCAGGTGTAACACCGGTGCAAAAAGTGTAACACCAGTGCAAATTACACACCGTAATTCTGGATTATGATTGGCTGAAAGATAATACGAAGTTTTCTAAGCCAATGATACCACGTAAAATGATGACGAAAATTTTGTGTGGAAACTTTGAAAAAAGTTTTCTCGAATGAAAAAAATGGCTTCAATAAAGATATTCCAGCACTTCCTCCACGCGAATTTTTTCGTGTTTATATCATTAATAAGTAATCATACGGTTTTTCTCATTCAATTTGGAAATAATTTGAATTTGTGAGTTTTTCAAAAAGCTGAAATTTCAGCTTTTTGAATAATTAATTCCAAATTGAACTCGAAACCGAATGATTACCTGTACAAACACAGCATACGACAGGCAAGCTCTACGACAGAAAATGTCAGTGTAATCGAAAGAAGCTATACCTTTCTTTGATTATTGTGCGATTGTGCAAAATTATTGGGGTGGTATTAATTTGGCGCTTGTAGCATTCGCGAGCTACTTTTTCGAGAGTTTAAATTTCGCGTCTGTGGTCAAAATAGGTACGAGTAGGTACGTTTTTGTTGTGTTTCTTCGCAACAGCATTTTAATAAAACAAACAGAACTATACACTGTACACTGTAAAAAAATTACGCCAACTACACGGAGCAAGGAGTTTCAAAATACAATACCTCTTCTTTTCAGGTTTACAGAATTTGCAGATACTTTTCGTGAGGCTAAGTAGATGTTAAGGCAGAACGCTATACGAACTCTAAAATAATGTTGACCATCAACAAATACTAGACATATGTGGATTATGAAAAGACTTTTTACTTCAAATCCAAACAGGAAACTTAATTTTCATCGTCTGACAGTATCCTAAAGTTAAAGATTTTCAATTTCACAAATTTCCGATTTAAGTGGTTCAGTTGTTGAAAGACTACATTTACAACTGAGCAAATCCGCCCTTCTTTATGGCTTTACTGTAATTGAGTCCTTTTAATGGAGTTTCATTCTCACAGATAATAAATTTCCCAAAGCTTACATGTAACATACCCTATCATCTCCGAAGCCCCAAAAGTGCGTGGGTTATTGTTTGTGTGATGTCTCCGTGTTCAAACAGTCCTTACAGGTGGCATCGTGGGTTGTATTTCAGCAACATGAGCATGCATTTGACAATGCAAAGACAGGCGGCAGACTAACGGCATCCCTTAAACACTATCTCAACGCAAAGTTTAGAGAATAGATAGCCCTTCTGTGTTTCTTAAATAACACCTTTCAAAGCTTTTGGAAATCTAGTTGATCATTATCAATGAAAAAATAATCTTACTTGGGGTGTTTGTGGCTTTATACCTAGTCAAGAGGTTTAAATAACACAAGTTTGCATATCACAGAATTGCAAAACGATAGAATTCTCCCAATCACACATGCTGGTGAGCAAGTTGCGCAGTGGGCCTTCCAAAACAAAGGCAGGTCCAGGTGGACTGGTACGAGTTGCATTGTTTTGGAAGTCCCACTGTGCAACTTGCGCACCAGCATGTGTGATTTTGTACCATGTGACCGGATCGTACAAAGGGCCTATTCTCTACAGTATTTTCACGAACCTTTCATGTTTGTGCCCCATTATTTGCACGCCGTTTCCATGTTGAAAGAGTCCTGTTTATTGCAATGGGTTCCTTTGGCAAAGTCATCCTACTTTCGGCAATAAATAATGGGAGAAGATTCTCTACCTTCGTAAGATGCAATCTAAACAAACAGTTAAGCAAATTTCTGCAAATGCAATATTGCGCTTGTTCACAGCTGTGCCTTTAATGAAACAAGAAGAACCTTATTTGAATTTTCCTTCGTTTTTTCTTTTCAGAAATATGACAAACTATACAATAAGCAACACTGATTTCTCCAATTTCAAGGGCAAACCTGAAGTCATTCTGCTGGTATTAGATATACATGTTCTTCGGCGACGTGATCCTACATCTGGCAATAAAAAATCAAAGAAGATTCTCAGTTTTCGTTGAATACAGTTTGAACAAATTGTTAAGCAAATATCTGCAAATACGCTGTTGTGCTTGATCACAACCAGTGTGCTTTAAATCAAACAAGAAGAACGTAATTTGAACTTTCAGTCGATCGTTCTTTAAAAAAAAACTATACAATAAACAACATTCTCCGAAATCCTACAACACTTCTTGCATACTCCCTAGTTTTTCTTGTTTATCGATTTTGGTTGTCAAAGGACAAGATTTACCATTGAGAAAATCCGCCCTGCTTTATGGTTTCACTGCAGTTGAATCCTTTTAAAGGGGTTTCATTCTCACAGATAATAAATTTCACAAAGCTCATGTAACATGCCCTAACATCTCTGAAGCCCACCAAAAGCGTGGGCCATTGTTTGTGTGATGTCTTCGTGTTCCAACAGTCCTTACAGGTGATATCGTGGATTCTATTTCGGCAACATGAGTATGCATTTGCCAATGCAAAGACAGGCGACAGATTAACGACATCAGTTAAACATGATCTCAGCTCAAAGTTTAGACAATAGAGAACAGGGGCCCGTTTCTCGAAAGCCCAGGAAACTTTTCGGGCCCGTAAAGCCATAGCAAAATCTCGAACTTGACGATTACAGAGCTGTTTTATTCACATATTCTTAATGTGAAGAGAAGTTCCCTTCATACAAGAAGTTTCAGGCGCATACACTTCTCCGTTTCTAGACACAGATGGACTAAAAGTGGCTTAACGGGCCCGAAAGGTTTCCGGGGATTTCGAGAAACGGACCCCAGGTCCGCAAATGATCCCGGCCCGCAAATGGTCCCCGGACCGGAAATGGTCGCCTAGCAATAAAAGATGGCAATGTATGGACTCAGGAATTTGGACACAGTTAATCTAAAATTTAAATAATTGATTTTTTTAATGGTGTGAAACTTAGAAAACCGTGAATACTTTGATTTGATTCTGAAAGGTACCGTTTATTGTGTACTGAACCCTGACTGAACCAATCAGAACAAAGTTTAGGATACACGAGAAAACCTCAAAACCACAACTGGTTGCAGCTGCTGTTTGAGGTTTGATTTAGTTGGCTTTTTGTCCTTGCTACACAATAATATTCCATAAATATTTCTGGTTTTCACGTTTTTTTGTTTTTTTTTTTTAGTTTCACAGTAATAATACAATATTTTGATACATCAGTTACTATATGTAACGCAAGCAAAATTTGCAGTATTAACGATTTTAATGGAAATTTCACAACTTTGAAAATGATATCCAGCGTCACGAAATCTTGTGTTTAAAATTTGTGGTATAGCTTGGTCCTTCGAGAATTCCCAAGTGAATTGACTACATTTTCTCTTAACTTTCGGTACAGAAGAGATTATTGACAGTAAAATTGCTCGAGCAAAAGCGACAGCTCTATTCGTATGGCATGCAAATAAATCTATCGAAAGAACATTGCCGTAACTTGCATGGAAGCCCGTGTCTATTAAGGACGCAGGTATAAAAAGTGTACGGGGAAAAGTTCTAAGCGGTGAATTAGATAGCAGAGGCTCCGAATCGAAATCATTGTAGGTTTGTACCAGGATACGAGCCATGTTCACCTTCACCGTCGTTCTGTTCTATAAGTTCCAACATTCTTGTGTTTCATTCTCAACTGAAAAAATGACTTTGTTTCTGCACATTCCAGGTTCGGTTTTGCCCATCCAATTTACGCAACATTACAGCGCGCAGTAAGCTCTCCAAAACACAATTAGAGGATCGGATACCCATGTAAAACCACGCCGAATTCGTTGTTTTCAAACTGATCGAGGCTACCATTTTGATTATTCATTGATCAGGCCTTCCTTCGAGCCCATAAGGAGTAGCACCTAACAACTTTACTTTTGAAATTTAACTGACTGGAGAGTCACGCGGTGAAATATGTTACGTGACCTCTGTTTTTATACTCCAATCCAGAGAATTTTCTCGCTTTCGGGTATGAAGTTGTACTTTCGATACAGGTTCTTATAATTATCATTCGGCCTCTTGTTTTTCGCCAAAATCATCACACAGAATCCTCTTAAGCAACAGAAAAGGGACAATTTTCCTACTCACTCAGACAGATCATATTTCAGCTGATTAATTGTATATTCCGAAATACATTGCGGCTCAGCTGAGTCACAAATGATCTCCGCCAACTTAAATTCGACTTTAATTTCCAGCTATCCTCTCCGAGATATTTCGTTTTCTAGTAAAGAGTTAGCTTTTGTCATAGTTAGATAGTTCTACCAACTATGCTTTTGTCTTCCACTTTTGTCGTCCATCCTATCTTGCCTAGTTCCTAGGCCTCAATATTTTGCCGCGGTCATTCGTTTCGGGTCACGTGGTCCGGGGCGAAAGGTCCAGGAAGTAGGCAACATACTATCTACAATTTCCACTTTCGGTCGATCAAGGTACGGTTTGTTGCTCATGTCTTTTAAAAGATAAATTAGCAGAACATTTCACTTTCGTTCAGGTAATGTGATAATTTTTCCTGTTTACAGCACGGGCTGCTAGCCCGCTCTCGATTCTGTCGGAGTTCTTACTGTACATCAAGTTAGAACACGGTATGTTATGGCATAGATTCTTCGCTATTCATATTTGTATCTAAAAGTACTTTCAGTGAAAATCAGTTTGAAAACCATACTCAGACAGCGTAATCAGCCAGAAATGTCAGTTCAGATCTGAGTTTGCTTTCCATTGCCATAATCAAACATTGCTACTTCGCCAGTTTGTGCATTTCTGTGCGCTTCTGTTGAAGAGAAAGAGAATTCGAAATCATACAGCTGGCAAACGAAAACTAAGCAAAAGTTTGGCTCAACAAGATAGACCGAGGAAAGCTTTCCGTCTCATTTTGAAGGAGTTTTCGCTTTGGTTGTCTTTTACGCTTACAGAAGCACTTTCAGTATGTAATATATTTCTTGATGAGATAATTACATGTGATGAATACACAACGAGCACTGAGCGCTGAGTTGTGGGATTCAGAGCTTGGCAGTAGGCTTGGCACTCTTTTATTATATTCAACTTTTTACTATTCCACGTTGAAATTTCACAGCAATCAGAGCAAGAATATGTATCGCTTTGTTGCCCATTGAGAATGGACAAGAGAAGTATGCATGCTTACTCAAGCGAAGGAAGTAGACAGAGAGCTTCATTCAAGGTCCTTTAGAAAGCTTAAACACGCACAGTTTAAGTTAATCTACATGGCATTGCTACTAAATACTGGCATCATTTTCCTTGCAAAATGTCGCACAGCAATGTTTCCTTGCAAAACTATGGTAGTTGAAAGCGTAGTCGCACATACCACCATTTAGTGAGTAATGCAGCAACCTCTTAGCTGAACTAGAAATGAATTTAACTTCACTTAGGGCCCGGACGCACTGGGCAAATTTTTGTTTATTTTGCGAAAAAATCTGTCATCAATTCCCTGAGACAAGTGCGTCCGGTGATTTTTAGATCTACCAAATTTTGTCAAGGCTTACCAAACTTCAAAGACGCCGTCGTCCTGCCTTGGAGCAGGACAAATTTTTTGTCAGGCGTGAAACCTGACAGATTTGTCAATTTACACGCCATGATTTGAAGGAAAATGTCAATCAAGAAAATTTGATCTCTATTTTTAGTCGGAGTATTTCAGTTCGAAGCCCGCCAAAATTAAATTTATATTTGCGCGGCAATCAAACGATAAACATGGAAGATTCATACCTCGGTATGCTCCATGACGATCCGTTCGCACACTACAACTATTACGGTTCCCAAGTCTACATTAACGTTCCAGCTGTATCTCCAGGACCAAGCTCTGCTCAATTTGTACATCCGTATGTCCACCCGAGTCAGCCGAGTACAAGTACAAGTGAAAGTTTCACGACTACATGTAATCAAATTGAAAGCAGCCAAGCTGAGGATTCAAGAGCAGACGAGAGCAGAAAAAGGGGCAAAGGTTCAAAGAAACAAGCAGCAAAGTACGACTCGTTTGAGCCAGAGGAAGAGTGGTGATTGTGATTGACACTTGTGGTTAACAAATATTTTGCTGTGATTCAGTGCGCCCACGCTTGACAAATTAAAAATTTGGCAGAGACAAATTTTGTCGAGATTTTTGGAAGGGCCAAACAAATTTTGTCAGTCCAGTGTGTCCGGACCCTTATTATATGGCTAGCACCGTGAGCGAACAAGATGGCAAACCAAATCCTGGGCTGTGATTTGGTACCTGAGTGGGCAACATGGGACTATTTTGTCCTTTCGGGATTACATGCTCTATGTTACGGGATTACAGCTCCCGCTGTTTCTTTATCCCATATAATAAATCCTTTATTGACCAAGCTTGTTTGGTCAAGATGGCTGCATAGTGGCATGTCTTACTTGGCCAATATCCAACCACCTTGACCGAACAAGCTTGGTCAGTACCCAGGGGCAGGGCAGAAGACTCCTGAAATCTTTGTGTAATTATGCATCATCCAACGAAAAATAACGTCACATATGGTCTAAACTACGCTTTGCAGCTCTTTTTACGAAGCAAGAAAATGACGTTTCGATTACTCACGATTTCCCTCTATTTGTAAACCATCAAATTCGTTTCATTTTATGTTAAGGTTGGAAAGATGTTGCAGGCACATTACTTTGACTTTTTAAGCAAAAAATTCGGGAAAAGAGAAAAGTTTATTATTGTTTTGAAGGGAAATAACGGAGAGCATTCTGTCATCGTGTGGCAGATTTTACACATGTGCATAATTGGTGTTCCGACTTTTGGTTCTTATTGTTCATGATTCAGTGATAACACTAAGTGCAGCAATAGCCTATAATGTTAACAACAACCTGGATGAAGTATTGCTGGCCACAGTTTGCAGTGTGTACTACAGGAACATAATTACCAGATGCCGTTTAGTTCCGAAAGTTGCTGTCACCAGAGCTTTTGTTGCTCTTAGCTCATGTGTATAATTTTTGTAGAAGAGACAAGCTGGATCGCATGTTAAAGGTCAGTATCCCATATTCCTACATCTCCCGTTGAAGATTCTTGTATCTTTTTAATAAGATACAGTACATACTGTTGTATATATTGGTACTTTGGGGTCATCGGTCTCTTTTGTGGTCTGTGCTTTTAAAACGCCCAGTAAAAACTTGATTACATGAAAACTTAATTATGTCTTGCTGGAAGCTTACATGTTTATAAGGAACAGTTTATAAATTCGAGGAAGATTTTTAAGTTCTATTCCTCTTTAAAAGTAATTAAATCAATTCAAATCCAAACCATCAGAAGGAATCTGCCATTAAACCTCTAAGATGTGGTCCTGTTTAAGGACTTCCCCTTTCAAAAATTGTGTGGTTGTTCTTTGAAACAACACATCAAAAAGTGGCAGTAAGGACCCATCTATATGGTCTCGGGTAGCCGAGACAACCCTCCCCCTGAGGCAACTTCATCAAGTGTTTATATGTGGAAATGATGTGTTTGTAGGACAAGTCAACATTGATCCTGCACAATTATTCATAACCCTTATTTAATAATCAAATGTGCAAATATCCCTCTTTGTTTGAGTTTCCTTCAGTCACCATCACAATGGGTTTTGCCATGTTAATTTTTCTCTTCTTTAATACAAATTGCTGCTTTAAATCTTATATCTAGGCATTATGTGACACTCTACATGTCAAGAGTTGTCCCAGTTAGGCGATCCAAAGTGTTGATATGAAGAAAAGTTGTCCTGCCTGCCAGGGTTACTTTACCTGCCAAGGGGAGTCAACTTGCGCACCTGAATTGTCTCACCCCCAAGTCTGGTGATCCTCAGGTAAACAGTCTGATGAATTTTGCAAAGAAATAAGTGTAAAGTTAGCTCGGCCTGGGTAACTCGGGAGAAAGGTTGTCCCAGGTGCACAAGACCATATAAACAGGTCCTAAGACCCACGGTGTTATATTTCCACATCTCCTCTACCTCCTCGAACTGATTATGCAAACTATACTTTCCAAAATCTTTATAGGTACAGGTGTTTGACAGTATTGATCATCTTTGCCTCTACAGTGAAACCTCACCTTATGGCCACCCTGTTAACACAGCCACCTTCTTATTATGGCCACTTTATTCTGGCTTAAACAGAAAATCTCAGTCATTTTCTTATTTATTAGTTATATAGTTAGATTTTTGTGGCCCATTGGTGACCAGATTAACAGGGTTCCACTGTAATTTAAAATTGTCAGTGTCAGTTGGTTGTTTTAGAATATTTGCACCTCAGAGATGAAAATGGATTTGGGCTAACCCACAAACCAAAATTTTGGTACATTGTAGGAGTAATTTATGTAATTTACAGTAAGCATCAGGCATTATTTTGTCAGTGAATTCCCATAACTCTTGATTATTTGGAGATGTGTGCCAGTCGCAAATCGCAGATTTTGGTCATAAATAGAGTAAGGGTTTTGGGAAGTAAGCCACGCACCCCCACACATTGTTTCTGGGATGTACCAAACACATTTTTCTAGCAGTTTCTACAGTCTCCCTTAAGTTAAAAAAAAAAAAAAAAAGAAAACCAAAAAAAAAAAATGGTACTTGCTGCCAGGTGCTTTATAAACGTATAACCCTTCCAGAAGCCTTCATGAAGTAATATCAGCTGCCGACAATTATTTTTGCTGCTGATTAAAATTTGTATTAAATTGTACTGAACTGGCACAGATTTAATACACATTTTGTCGCATCTAGTTCACATTTTTTCAGTTTAAAATGCAAATACACATTAAGACTTTACTCAGCAGCAAGGTTAACCTCTTGTATGACCAGTAACAGTATATGGAAAAAATCTATCTTGCTTGGAAGAATGTGTGGAGAGAGCACACAGTGCAGTGCCCTACTGTATGTCTTCTGTTAGGTATTAATCTTAAATTTAGAAGACTTGACCTATATTGATATTTTAGAAATCACAAAAGTGTTGATATCGTAACAACTCTCCTTTAGCTGTGTCATTTCATAATATAGTAGTTTGGTATGTTGTAGCATAGATTACCTTAATTAATTACGTTATTGCACCGGTATCGCAGAGGTCATGGGTTTGAATCCTGTTCACACCTAGTTGTGTATAGTTGCAATAATCAATCGTGTCTTCATAAGTTAATCAATGTATATATGTCTCAGACTTATACTTAAAGTTTGTTTATTTTTTGTTTTTTTTTATTGTGTTGTGCCAGAAAACATACATACCCACCCAAAGAAGGTTATTGAGAATTCCAATGATGGGGAGGATCTCAAAAGCCAAACTTTTTAGGGAAAAGGATGAATCAAAACTGGAATTTCCATAGGGATGGTATGGGGAGATCTCTGTTTAACAAATAAATAATAGGTACAGACTCATAATCTGACATAAATTGCAACATATCCTGACCCACGATATGCCATGGTGTATGACTCTTTCAAGCACCAAGGAAGGCTGGATCATGTGTACTTAAGGCATCTGTTGGTTGAGTATTGGCCACTACTATCGCCCGATATATCGACCGAGAGGCAGTTGACACATTGGCCGATACGTGGTTGATATGTCGACCAAGAGTCAGCCGAGTGTCAGTTGACATGTTATTCAAGTTAATAGACCGTCGGTCAACACTATTGGTCGGTATGTCGGTCGACACTTGGCTGACACCTCGACTGACATGTTGCGATGAACAGTCGCTGGTGTATCGATTGACTGTCGGTGGTATTGGAGATGCAACAGAAGAGTCTCTATCATCTATGAGCAAGGATGCAGCTCAAACTGCCGTCATTTTGAATAGATATCTAATGCAACTTGAGGTCTCGACAAGCATACATGTAGCTGGAAAAAGCAGTCTTTGAGATAGAAGAATGTTACCGGTATGAAAAGTCAAAAACGGATGAGGGCTGCCGAAAAAAGACCCTCTCAAAGGGCTAGAGAAGATTATTTAATGTTTGAGTAGAGAAGATAGAAGTCAGACACAAGAGCCGACCAAATGAGCGTAGTGTTGGCTGAGTGTTGGTGAAGTATCAACCAAGTGTTGGCCGAGTGTCGGTGAGGTATCAGCCCAGTGTCGGCCAACATGCATGGTCATCAATAGTGTCAGTCAACATATTGACTGCGTATTGGTCGATATGTCGGCCAAGTGTCAGTTGACATATCAGCCGATAGTATTGATCAATACACGGCTGCCAGATGCCTTAAGTACACATGATTCAGAAGGCTAGATGGGAGAGGGGAATATTTCAAAATATCATAAATTTAAAAAAAAAATAATTTTCCAAACTCAACCATGTTAGTAGTGTTAGTGCCTAATGAGTGCCTGCAAAGAGATAGTAGTACATTCTTGCAAATATTCTGGGTGTCTCCCACATACCATTTAGATCATTCATTGCCCCAGACAAGTCATGAAATTTATTGTCTAGGTTTTAGGGACCATGGGCCCCTGGGGACAGTGCTTAAAGTACCAGTGTGATGAAATTTGCGGATTTGCTTCATATTATGAGCTTAACAGTTTTGTTGCCATGGCAACAGACTGCGTCCAGACCTTCCTGATATTTTGGACTTTTCTGGCCACCTTTAGAGTTCCATTTTGATATTTGTCATTGGTGCTCTACCTGCATGATTCAGCAAGCATTTATTTTGCAAGGTCAAAATCATGGCCTTGATTAATGTTTTTTGAGCTGAAAAGCACAGAATTATTGAAATTAGGTTAGAGGGGAGTGGAAAAGAGTGAGTTGCCATGGGAACATAATTTTTATAGGCATAAGTGTGTTGCCTGTAGAACCATAAGCCTACCAAGTTTCAATGATCTCTGCTGCATGGTCTCTACTTGATGTAATATAATACTGGTTTGAGTGTATGACATCATCAGTCCTGTCATTTGCATATTTTACACATTTTTCAAACTTAAAGGAGAAGGTCACTCCAAAAAAGTATATTTTTTTTGTCAGTGCTAATAAAAGCCTTGCACTATTAAGTTTAGCTACTCACCGAGGTTTCAGCCCCTAAAGTGCAGGTTTTCCTTGCGAAATTTGTCTCCAAAGAAGCCCAAAATTTGAACATCGTTGCTGCCATTTTGAACAGTACTCAGCAGCTAGGCCACATTTTTGTGATGTCATTCCATCCGAGAGATTTTGTCCAACTGGCTACAAACAAGCCTTTTAACTTACCACTCTGGGTTATGGCTGCTCTTGAGCCATATTATTTTGAGCCAAACATGCTCCAAACTCCGAAATGATAGTATTGAAGATAGTGAAGTGGATAATCACTTGGAAAAATAGATTTTGCTGACCTTATGAAGGATGCCAAGTCAGTTGCGGCTTTTCTCCTTCCTGCCAATGAGTCGAGTTGGACAGAATGACATCACATAAACACAGCCTAGCTGCAAAGACAGTTTCAAAATGGCGGCCTCCATAGTTTCTTTTTTTGAGACTACCGGTGATTTCTACAGGTTAGCGGGCACTTCAAAGTCTGAATGTGTACTTGCTATAGGTGAAGACAAAAATAGGAAGCTTTTTGGAGTGACCTTCTCCTATTAATATCTCCAGACCTAATGTGCTGAAAGTGAAAACAAAATGCAGGTTTGAAAAAATTAGGCAAAAATTATACTTCATATCTTGTTTATTAAGGTGGTAAATGAGCAAATACTCACAACAGAAATAAAAACAAGAAAAGCACTTAATTTCTCTTCAGTTTTTTTTTTCTGAATTTTTCTTGTTAAACTAAAAGTATTTTTTTTCCTGTTAAGATAACACTTTTACCCTGGACTTTTGCTCTGAAACCGTTTTGTCAGGTCACTACCAAACATTGTACTACAGAGAAGGTCATTACTAACAAATTATATTGTTTTACTTTTGTCTAGTTGTTGGTCTTTTTGTGACTGATGGAGGTCTTTAAAGTTCTGAATTGATATTTAATTTTAGTGAATGTCTCATTTAGGGTAAGTCACTGAAACAATAAGATAATAAATTTCTTTGTCTTTTCTTGTTTGGTTACCTCCTGGCATATACACCCCACACCGGCGTACAATGCCATGATTTAGATGATGCTGATGCTGCTGCTTTTCCCATGTTTAACATTACACATTAGAGTATCAGAGAAAGCTGTCCAAGTGTGATTTCTCTACTGGTAATGGAAATTACAATAAAGATATGAAGCCATTCTGGTGTGATTTTATTCCTTGACAGCACAGTGCAACCTAACCAAAAGTTGCATGCTGTAGGAGGTTTACAAAAATTAAATGGAAAAGTTCAGTACATCAATTTTGTACTCCTCTCTCCAAAATATATTTGGTATGTAATATACTGGTAAGAATATAATTTGGAATTTATTTATGGGAAATGTTTCCATTTAAAAATGCAGCTCTGACACAACACATTATATTGACCTACATGTAAGTTAAAAATATACATGTAGTTGCTCTTTTGAAAAAAATAGTTGTTGATTTTTCCTGTTCATTTTATCCTTGCCTGTTTTTATTTTCCCAATAAGCAGTTTCTTGAAAACACATTTTAAGATAAAGCTAGCCACAAAGCTAGCCATAAAAACGATGTTTTGATCTCTCTGAGATCACTTTCAAGACAAAAAAGTGGATTTTATATAATATTTGATTTCTTTTTTTTTTGGGGGGGGGGGGGGGGGGACCTTTTGAGAATTTCCCTACAAATATCACAAGGTACAAGGGAAGATTTAAAAATAAAAGTTGGTGTTACAATGTTATGTTTTAATTATCAGTTTGGG
>NW_028301539.1:25170000-25292500 GCF_042242905.1 Orbicella faveolata | reverse complement strand
TTGTATACAAATGTTTTTCACTACTTATGTTTTGTGTAGTTTGAGATTATTCAAACTCAAAACAGAAGGCCAAACAATAAATATAGAAAATCTCACCGCAAAGTTACAAAACTCAAATTAAAATTCTCGCTTAACCTGGGCCGTTAGCTTAACCTTTGAACAACCCGGCCTAGAGCCTCGCTTTTAACCTTGGCTAAATCTATATATTATTTTTAGTCAGAAAGAAACGTTTTTGAATTTTACTATGATTCACCCTTGCTGCGGTCCCTGGATGTTTTTATTATCCCTGTAAATAAAATTGAAGGAACTGAAAAAAGTTATAGAAAATTCGGTACAACACTTTGATACCACCAAATCGCTGTGTAAATAGTCCGCCTAATAAAAGCTTTCAAGATTTCAGTTGTATGGCTGCTTATTTAAGAGAAACAAAATGTGAATTGATAGAATTAACATACTACCACTGATCCTTTATAGCAAGTAACATTCCAACTCATCAGGATGGCATTTCAAGTTAGCTCTTTAATTGAGTGCAATCTACAAATTAAATCAAGAAAACAATATAAGAGACGTTATCTAGGAAATAAACAGCGCTACATTACTGGATACAGACAAACAAACAGAAAAGCAGACAGTTCAGAATATTGCTAAATCACTGTCCAAAACAGTACAAAACAAAGCGAGGCGAAGATGTTACACCAAATAACACCAAAACCACCAGTATGGCAAAATAGAGGGCAAGATTTCCTTATAACCCCTAACTGTATGCATAATTAATGTGGTGTATCTCGTTATTTTCAACGCTAAGTGGAAACGAACAGTCATTTAACCACGAAATTCCTGAAGTTCGGTGTATCCATCCTTCCTGATAATCTTTGCTCTTTAAGCTTTCTAAAAATGTGTACTTTGCCATGGTTTGGAATTAAATCTTACCAGGGAAAAAATTGAAAAAATAGTGTTTTTGGGTGAAGCCCCGAAATCTTGGACCAGGTGCCATCACAGAAAGTCTACACAGCCGGTATGGAGGATTTTACATACGTCCTGCAGCACCGCAAATAGACTAATGATATAACTGAATTAAAGGGAAATTAACCAAAATCTAACATCGTAATGTAAAGATATACTATTTCTGCAACGTTGCTTAAAAAAAAAATGGAAGAAAAAAAAATCTGTCAAAAAAGAGGGAGGGAATTGTCATTTCTCAAGTTTCAGAGAGTTCAGTATCATTCTTCTGGAGATGACAGCCAGAAATAGCTACCTGGAACATTTAGTGGCCGTCTAAGGGAAAAATAAATCGAGCTGTCAAAGAACGGCGAGTCGAAGAAGACCGAAGAGCTCTGTTAACTTATCAAATCGTAGTGTATCTGTATTGGCTCAATGCTTCTCGAAGCAGAACCAAAACATTGTTTCTGATTACATAATAAATCTTATCATGCAATACAGATATAGATCAAAATGTCAAAGGTCATTTATTTGTTGGAGGCGTAAAGTAGATGCCTTCTGGAAAATTCACAGCACGTACCTAGCTAGCGAGCTAGACTACCTTAAAGTGATTAACTCTTTTATTTTGTTTCCTGTCAAGAGACTTACGATCAGATCCAGGATGATACCACAAAGAGAGTTCCTTTGACACAATCATGCTATGGTTACCAAATATTGAAAAACAACTGCTACCACAAACCAAAACATCATTTCCGCTTACACAACAAAAAACCAAAGTCCATTTGGTCGTTAGCAATACAAAACAGATGACTTCAAACTGTTTGGCCACATAGCGGCGACTAGTCATTAACTTCTTCCTTTCATTTTCTGAAACCTGTTCCCTGGCGTTTTCAATCTTGGTTCCTTGTGCTGGTAAAGCGAAAACGTCGAGACATGACGGATAAAGAGCGAGAGAAGAAAACGAATCGTAGTTTCTCGATTTGTTGCCTTCGCGGTTCATGTTTGATTTAGAAAAAAACGTTCAAAGAACAAATAGAGAGCACGTCTGGAACCAGTGGTATTCTCTGTCAAGAGCCTTAGCATTCAGAATAACAGCACCTACTAGGGAAATCTAAACAGCAAAACTACTGCTTACTAAAACATTGTTCTCCGTATTCATAGGAAAATCTAATCAGTGCAAAATATAGATCAAAAAGCCAAAGTCCATTTGGTTGTTCATGAGCTAAGGGATGGACAACAACATTCTCTCATGGTGGGAGGGGACGCCAGGGGGAGCCTTGAGAGAATACTCCCAAAAAAATCATGCGTAAGAAAAGGCGACAAAAAAATCGTGCATGCACATGGAACAATTCGCAAGCACATGGAACAAATCGGAAATCGTCAAAAATTCCTGCACAATTAACCTCATATTGAAAAACGTTTGCCTTGAAAATTACCCAATGCCCCTTTCAAAAATATAATGGTCTATCCCTAAAGCCGGAGGGGTGGGATACCTTGAGACTCCCGGTGCATCTTTACTGTAAGCTGGCTAACGGCGATAAGTCATTTAATTCACTCGTTTTATTTTGCGCTAAGAACCCTAGAGTCCAGACTAATTCCAAAAGGAGTTGTTCCTTAGCTACGACCTACCAGCGAAATCCAAAAAGAGGATATTTACACTGTATTATATTATTTTTTATTGCTCATTTCTAAGAGCGAATCTGAGGGAAAAATGCACTGCGAGGGAGAAATGTATGGTGTATACTTAATATAACATTCTACATCAGCGAGTAACTGATTCAGAAAACCTTGCATAATCTGTATAACATTCATGCCCTCTCCGAGGGCCAAAAACTGCCCAGAGGCAAAGTACTGGAATCTTAGTTACGTGGTCGCTTTCTGTCCCTCTCTCTCCCTCCCATCTTACAAAAACAACAAAACAACTTTTTTCCTGAGTTCCCCTGATCCCCTTTTGGAACACTGATAAACTACGCTTAGGTCTCAGCCGGTTTTTAATGTCGATAACAAATTTACATTTGTTTTCACACTTTTCTATCAAATCATCTCATAATATCACAATCGCTCGCCTCATATAGCCTTGTGTGTAGGGTTGTGAGAAGGTTTTGAAAATAAACCCCTACGAAGTATGAAATTTTGAAAAAAAAAAAAATTAATAATAAGCGAAGCAATCAAATTTTTCCTTGGGTTGCACCCCTGATTCTGATACTTGTAGGAAAAATTATGATTTTGTAAATTTTGGACAGCGATACCTCAAGCGATCTCAAATCAAACTCTAGAACATGAACTGCTTAAAACAAAAGCCAAGTGATTTTTTGAGAAATCGGAGGGCATTGTAAAATGAATTCTTTCCGATGTTTATCTAGGCGAAAAAGCAAATAGCCTCTCCGTTGCGTCTAAAAGATGACGCTTAACTGTGAATTTATTATAACTGACAGGAACTTGTCAACGCTCAAACGACAGCATATAAATTGTTTGCAAATTACTTTTAGTGGGAAACCGAGAGAACTCTTTATTCCGAATTTCTAAAAAAAATAAAATAAAATAAAATAACGAAACTTTTTAGTCAGTGACTAACCAAGAAGTAAATTTGTAGTTTTGACTAAAATTAAGGTATTATGATACTTTGAAGTTTCAAAGTTCACACGAGAGCAGACAACAACAACTGCAATGCAGGAACATAAACCAGGAACAGATCATGGGTGAAGGCAAACGCTCCGTTCGTTGGCTTGTCGGTTGGTTTCGTTGTTTTGTCTCCGAACAGCTTTTCCACCAACTTGTCGTTAGGATTCGGATCCGTAAAGTTCAGCTGCAAGCAGTCGGTTTCCTTGTAGACGAAGCTTGTTCCCCACATGCTCTCGCAAAGGTCTTTGCCACTTACGTAATAATCGCTGAAATGTCTGCACGGCTCTTTGCACGTGTTCGAACCGCCACTGCTCATGTTAAATCCGCTTATCCAGTCTTTAGCGCAAGTTAGGTCCTCTTTGCAAGCTTCGAACCAGCCATCGCAGAAACTCGCGCAAATCGGAGCTTTCAACACTGCCGATTCATAATTGGGATTCTTCCAGAAGATCGCGTTATGTGAACAGCGGTAAAAGCACTCTACGCTGACCATAAACGACTCGCACTTGCGACTCAATGTTTTCTTGCATGGAGTCCAGGAGAAATTGCCGATTTTCTTGACCGGGGAGGTGGCTAGTTGTTTGGTGAAATCACTGGTGCAGCAGGAATTGCTTTTGTACGCTTCACAAGCGACCATCGATTCTTCAGCGGACGGTGAGTCCTTGTGCTTTCCACCAGACAGACATTTGTCTTCTCGTTCAAGGCATTCGGCGCTCACAAACAAGGCCCAAGCGACAATTAATACGGCTCCAATCTTCATGATAAATCAGAATTAAGAGCTGGTTCTTTCACGGACAAGCAACGTCTGATCTATTGGCCCTCTCTCGGTGGTTTAACTACGATGACTTTCACAGTAAGAATGTCTGTCAAGCTGCGCTGATTAGCGGGATATTTCTGGTTCAGTGTACATGTTATACGCTGATAAGCCAATCACGTGTCGTTTACCAGAGATTTCATCAACCTTGATCCAAGGGCGATATTTAGTGGAGCAAAGTCCAGATATTGAATACACAAGGAGATAAAGAAGAAAGAAAAGTGATAGTTCACTCTGTAACAACACACTGACGTCAGAATCGTTTTCTCAATCAAACTTCCAAAAACAACCGTCCCTTTTCTTTTGAAAATCGCATAACTAGGCCATTCCCGAGTTGTCTTTAACCGCTGTGCCAGAACCAGTCTTCGTGCGAAACCATTCAAATGAAATTGCGTTCCGCCTACAGGCTCATTTTCAGGTAAATCAAACTCATTTTTTATATGAAAGGTTTTGCACGAAGACTCTGAGTCATTTTGAAACAGAGGCAGAAGGTGAATTCGGAAATGGCATGTTTTGTTCTTTTTGAGCATTGATTTCAGTAGATGATTCATGATCTTCCGCTTGTGTTATATATACAGCTGTTTTAAGAAAGGTTGTCCTGCGAAAGTGTAAAAGCGTACGCGACAATGTCGAAAGATATTATGGGTAATGGTGACCAACGGTTGCTTGATTGAGGCTAAACTCATTTCATCATGACAGAGGGACACAGCACAAACACGTTTATTTATGCTTTTTCTTCCCGAAGCACTGATAACCTCAAACAAGGAACGCCAAACTATTACTACCCATAATTGAAATAATTTCATTTCACGTTGTTGTTTTGCAGTGGACGTCAAAGAAGTGTACAACGATTTATAACGCACGCGCACGGCTATTTTTTTTTTTTAATTAAACCTTTTGCTTTGTGGCGTTCTGGTTGCCGTCGTCGTGGTTTGCTAAAGCCCCCTGTTATGTGCTATGCGTGGTTTTATATTTATTAAAAAAAAACAGAATTTGTTGAGAACAGGAACAAATTTATTTTAACACTGTAAAGCTTCAAAATACAAACAAGAATCGTCCAATTGTCTCTGAACGTATGGGTCAAGCGAAGAAATCTAGCCACTTTGAGCGTTCTTCAGTGTCCATGACACCGGAAGACCTCCACCCTGACAAAATGATGCTTTTTTCCTGACAGCGAACACGAATAAAATTCAGTTGAAGCACAGTTAACGATTTACTAATCTGGGCTAAACTTCAGAATACCCGGCCACGATTGCGTGACATTAATGTTCTGCTCCCGCGCAGTCCCGCAGTCGATAAATATTTGCATAAAGAAACAAAAGAGAAATATGTATATTCTTCGTTCTTTAATCCACTGCGGGAGTGCGGGACTGCGGGAGCACTAGTTCTAGATCCATTTAATATTCTTTTTTTTATATACTTTAATGATTAATGTCATGACTGCAGGACTACGGGAGTAGGAGATTGATGTCACGCAATCGTGGCCGGGTATTCTGAAGTTACTCTTATCTGAAAGACTGATGTGAAATGTAAAGTGCGCGAATAAAATTTATTGTTTGGCTGTGTCAAGAATGTCTGAAGTGTGTCACAGATTTGGGGGAAAATAATGGTAATTAACGTCGCGGAAATTAACGCGCAACTTAATTATTAACACAGCGCGGAAATTAACATTAACATAAATTAACGCGAATTTTTTAAATTCGCGTTAATTTCATAAAGCATTAATTTCCTATAATAAGGTATTCATTTGTGGAGGTTGCTGGATGCGACAACATCAATCAACCTGTTGCTAAGAATGAGATCATCGCTACTGCCACGTCCCCAGTCGCCCAGTCTCCCAATCGCCCTTTGCGCTAAGAAAAAAAATAAAAGCCTGTGGAGGAGGCAGTCATCGCTAAATGTCAGAGCTTTTTAATATTACTTTTGTTTGGGCTGAAGAAGTGAAAAATAATGCAGATAGTTCTTTTATGTTCATTATTCAAAAGAAACAATCGCCCAAGCAATTGAGGTAACTTTTTACCCTCACTTTCTTTCTTTAATAGCTGTTAAAATATTTTAATTTCGGGCCCAAAATACGGAATGTGCACAAAATTTACAGCGAATTATTTACTTTACCGAGATAAATTAATGGACAAAACCATATATTACCAATGGCACTCAACTGTTTTGACCATTGCTTTCCATCACCGAGGATCCAGTTATATGTGCTAGATGACGTTTGAAGTGAAGAATATATGGGGAGGCAGTATAAAGCTCGCAATTGCTTTCTCTGAGAATTATGGCAGGTATTTAAGAACGAGGCATATGCAATAGCTACCCCTCTTATTTTAAACAGCGATCCGAGTTGCCGGTCCGAGTCTTTTACCCGACCGAGTTTTGTAGACATTTATTTAATCCAACTAAACAACCTTCATGATTTCATCATTGTTTTTTTTTTTTTTTTTAAGAAAAAGGATAATGAAACGTCAGGTTTTAATCGAGAGGTTCGTACAACTCTGATAACAGCATTAAGCCTTATAAATATAAAGCCGAATCCTAGTTTACAACTTTTTCCTTGATCATTAGCATAGGCGCTCACTCAGTTTCTGGCCAAGGTACCAAAATATAACTTAATATCGACAGAGCGTGGTACGGTTAACAAGCCGTTCGACTCTGACCCCGATGTATTCAATACTTGTTGTGTAACGCCTTTTTAAAATTCAAAAATTTACAAAGAGTATAAGTTCATTGGTACTCTGGCCACCTACAAAGTCTGCTTTTCTCAACACCGTCTTAACCTACATTACACGCGAAAATGTCATCAATTACTAACTGTTAATAGTTTTTTAAATGTTTGGAGTCAATTCGTATTAAGCATAACGTCTTCTTTACACTAAGGCCAAATATAAACAATGACTTCAGTAACAATATCGCCGTTTTGATATTATTTCTACAATAACAACCTTATTTTCATCTCAGCGAATTTAAGTGAAAGACTCTTTCTGAAGTGATACCATCTAACACCTTGCCAATTTCTTTTGTTTTCTCCCAAGTATTGCCCATTTAGATTGGAGTTTTGGCAACGTTTGTACCACCAGGCGCCGGTACATCTAACTGCACAGTTGTTAGACCTATCTTTGTCATTATCTCTGTCTTTTGTGGTAAAAGCCATGTTATCATGATATCCTAATGAATCTTTTGCTGTCCCTGAATATAAACCCACTTCAAGTCGATACTGCGCATACTCATCACCAATATTGAACTTGCCGTATTTCGCAAACACTCTAACTCTGTTCCAGTCCTCCAGCTCTACTCGCAAAGAACCGGGTCGAGAGGCTGTTAGCCTATGAATCTTGTCATTTCCGAGCCAAAACTCTCCAGACACCTGGCCAAAGCCTGCTTTGTAATCATTCCATCCACGATAAAAGTCTACCGAGCCATCCTTTCTTCTATGAAACACAGTCCAGCCTCCACCGTCAGTGCGCATGTCACAGTAGACCTTGAATTTTCCTCTACCGTCTGGATTGACAAAGTACTCTCCACTCTGAGTATGGCCTGATTTAAGCAGATCTAGGCAATCTGTTGAAAAAAAAAAAATAATAAAAATTTAAGCGCTAAAATATCTTGGAGACAGTTGTTGGGAATATCCCGCTTCCGAACGTTCAGGCGAAGCTTGCAAGCATTTTTACTGATATACACAATATGAGCTCGTGTCAGATTTCCAAAGGAATCCCATTAGAACGAATGGGAGGTGGGGGTCGGAGAGTTGGGGAGGGGTAGAAACTCTCGCACTATTTAAATAAAGAGTTCCAAACTTCGCAACGTAATGTTAAATTTGGTATTAAAATTTCATCGTTCTCAGAACTTAATGTTTTCTATGGCAACCATGTTCTGTATTCTTTTCCAAATTTTGCATTTTTTGTTTTAGGAAACAAAATTTAACTTTCATGCAGTTGTTTTGTACATTTTAGTGCTTCTTCGCGATGGTTTATCGATTTTTATTACTTTGGAGTAATTTTTGGTGTTTGGATCTCATGAACTTATTACCATGTGATATAATTCATCCTTCTAGGTTGCTTGGATAAAAAGAATATATTTCAAGTAATAACTGCTGCTTTACAAGGATATGTAGCTTCTAACAAAAGAAAGATGTTTCTACGTAGCTTACTACACCCTCCAGGTTTCATTTTGTTTGCTTGAATATCCTTGAAGGTATACAGGAGGGGGGAAGGGGATAGTGGTAATCTACAACCCTACGGTTGTCTTTCTTACTACATAACTTTTTAGTCACAAATGACTCCAAGACTTTTTCCATAAAAGACCTTTGATTGATAACCAAAGAACCTACAACGTCTGTTTTTCCTGGTACTCCGGACGACACTGACCTCTCTTTGTTGGTCCATTCCGATCACGGGAAACATCCATGCAGGAGACCTGAGTTAAGTTGAGACAATTATAAGAGTTATCTCGCTGCTGTATATATATATTATTTCACTACAACAGTCAAGGCAATATCGTGTAGTTCTATAGGGTCTCAGGGTCCAAATTGCCGAAATTTTAGGTGGCTCTGAGTTCGCTCCACAGAATTGTTTGTTCCACAAAGTTGTTTCCAAAGAGTTGTATGTTGACATGCTAATAACCCTAACCTTAACCCTAACAGCTCCATAAAAGAATAAAATGGGAGTCACCGAGCTCAGTTTTGAGTTATAAGCATTCAAAGCTAAAGTTCAAGGTGTTTACACAGGTTCGACTCTTGCTATAGCACGACATTATGCCATGAACATAACTGTGAACATAATTATGGTATTTGCGTGATGCCAATATTGCAACATCACTTAATAGTACTAAATAGTGATCTCTAGCCACCTTAAAGGGAAAAAACTGACCTGTACAGAGCCATAGTATATAGATCCTTTCCTCCATTTAAAATCCCCTGACTTCATTTGTCGTGTTTTGCTATTTAGCTCGCATTTGAGTGGTTTGGCACTGTTGCCATCGAGATGAGTATTAAAAGACTTGCAGCTGTTATTTCCAATGCATTTCAGCTGACATTCAAACTCGTCAACAACAGCAGCTGTCCTCATGACGTGACCAACTAAAGCATGGTCTGAAAACAACAGAAAAATGAAAGTTTCATTGATGTAAAATATCCTACGAAGAGATCTAAACAAAACTTCCAATGACCGCTCTAGTTATGTGCTATGTGTTTACTTACCGAGTTGAGTTTCAAAAACACTACAAAAGTCTTTGTTCGCCGCCACAAATAAGGCAACCAGGAAAATGTTGAGAGTGACAATTACCAACTGAGTATGCCATAAAGTAGCCATCAGTGAGATCTGTGGTATCTTCTCGGTGCGAGGAGTAATGCTTCTTTGCCTTCGTATACGTGACTTTTAAATAGCACTGCCACTCCTATAGCTAATAAGCTGTCAGTATACGTAATTTATCACAATGATAGACGTGAAGGTCCATTTACCCATATAATACTATTACGCAATTAGACAGGTCACGGGGTATAAGGTGACGGATATTTCTTGCTGTCCAATAAAATTTTCAAAAGAAATATTAAAAGAAAAATTAAGCAAAGCCTAGACAACATAGAATTTAACTTGATCTCATACACTACCCACTACCAGTATTCTTCAGGCATACAGTCAGAGCAAGATAACAAAGTATTTTGCAAGCAAGCACTTTTTAGGGTATCGATCGCGAAATTACAGCGTAATAACATATACGTTGGATAAGTTGACAGGAGGTTGATTCAAGTGTTTTAGTCTAGCTGGTTAATTAGAGTGGTTTTCCAGACGTGCCTGGCTCAACAGAGCCTCTAGAAAAAAATATTTTTCCAACAGGAATGAGTTGCATGTCGGTAGAACAATGATTAGGGGATAAAAGAAAGTGTTTTTCACGGTTGTATGATACCTCTTGATGTTAGAAAGACTAGTAGTGGGCAGGAAAGATTTTTCAGTTATTGAGCGAAGCAAAAAGACAAACATCATCCATAATTAATTCAATTCGTAAGTCAAGTCTGTTTTGACGTGCCTAAGCGTGTTGTATTATTCGAATTTCTTTCTTTCTGTTTTAAAACTAAGAAAACGATTTAATATCTCCTTGAAATCTTTAGCTTACAATCATATGAAAAACAAAATTAAAACTCCTTTTCTGTTTCATTATGACATGTAATTAGGAGTAACTTTATATGAGTCAAATTGTGAATCTTCGTTTATTTAAAACCATTAACTAATTGAGTTCCTAAATTTATTCGAATATTGTTGATCATGACTAAATTTGAAAACACTAAGTCTTGAATCTTATAAGTGAATGACACTGAGATATGCCTCAGGACAAAGAACATCTTATTACAGAGCTATTGGACTTTGGAACAATTTAGACCCCTTTTTAAAATCAAGCTGTTCAGTTCAAGTTTTTAAACGTATCGTAAAGAATAAGCTTTTAGACAATTTTGTAAATACTCCCTAAACTTCATTTATTTTTAGTATTTTTCGCGACTACAAAATTTAGATAATGTTGTAAATGTATTTTTTAAATTTGATTAATTTTGATTGTGTAGTTATTAGTAACTTAGTAATTTAAGTAATTGTTCCTGAAAAGCCCCATTGGGGAGGTAACAATAAAGTATGTATGTATGTATAAAACAACTTCGCTGTTATTATTTCTATCGATTTATACACACTTGTATGGAAAGCAAAGGACGAGAACGATTTTGGGCTAAATCGTATTCATCATTTATAACCTCGTTTTGGCAAGCTATTAACAAATTTCGGTATATAAGGTTACGAACACATTTCAGGTGTAATTTTAATGCAGATATTCTTATTCGTAGAGAAGGACTTGGTTTTACTCTTAAAATCAACAGCACACCAGAGAGTTTGTTTAGTTTGACTTATTTCGAATTCAGCAAAAGAGCTTATGGAAATTTTCACTGAACTACTCGAAGTAGTTTCGACAGTAGGAAATATGAGCTTCCGGGAATATGAGCTGATGGAAGCTATCCCTTAAAATAAGTGCAGGCATTAGCATTTCTACTCAAGACACTTGCCACAGATTTTTTTTTTTTTTTTACATGTGGCGTAATTGAGGCCGTGTGGAAGTTTGCCTTCGTGAACGGCACTAAGCACCACTAGCAAATGATTGCATTTGGACATTGTTACCGAGAGGTTCACATCTTTTCATTATAGTTTATCTCAACAATTCATGAACTTTGTCCTTATAAGCAATCTATGAAGCTCACAAGACAGTTGCACCTGCTATGAAAAAGCTACCTGTGAGACTTTTTTTCCCCACTCAATCAGCTCTCTTTAAGCTATCAGCTCCCTACCCCTCAGACAATACTAGAAGTCGTGTAAAAGTACACCGTTTTAACCCCCAGTAAAAGTGTACAACTTGAAACGCCCCTGTTTACAGCCACGACTATAGTTCTGAGCTTTTCAATGTTTGATTGCTCTTGTGTGGCTGCCTGTGACAGACTGTTGCAAAACATTCTGCACTGCATTACAGACCATCCACAACTCCCAATAAGATTTGATGTGATGGCATGTTTGTCTTTCTCCTAGAAGAACGACTTTTTTCTTTTCAATGTGATCACTTCTGAAATTTCATTTTTGTCAGCGAACAGTCCCAGTGTCAATCACTTTCTTTAAAAATCCAAGGTGTTCGTCTTCGAGAGCTTTGACTGTACCTTAAAAACAGGGAATCTTTACAAAAGCAGGCAAAGAGGGAAGCCCTAAACCCGGGAAGCTTAAAAAGGAACAAACATAAAGACGACAACCTTTAAGGGGGCGGAGATTGGCTTTACGACTCGGCGCATGTGCAAGCCATACGTACGCTCATTTGATTCCACTATTTATTAAAGTGCACCTAACCCCCAAAATTTTTTTTCGCTAAAACGAATCTCCTTGTTATTTGAAATAGTTCTGCGAAAAAATTTTTGGATTCCGTTAAATCCTCGATTTTCTGTGCCCCGACGAAATCTCGAAAATAGCTCCAAAACACCGCCATTTTGTTTCACGACCGAGTTTGAGGAGAATGGGTCTAGCGGCTCTTGTGACGTCTACCCAGGAAGGTTGGATATCTCACGTCCTCTCATTTCCTTCAGGATGGTGCAATACACATTCGAAAAGTGCGCAGAAACGTCTTCCAGAGGTGCTATCGGCTGTTGCAGCAATATTCCAGATTTAAAGAAAGATATACTGTACAATTAACTGACGATGATCGGCTAATGTTGCAACAAAGACGTAAACGATGGTTGATTTTGTCGAACCGAAACAAGCGAACTGAATCTGTGAGAACCATTGAAGAACTCTCACTGGAATTTGTTCCGCAGACTTTCGAACGCTATTTTCATAAATTTTCTGCTTAAAGCTAACCAGCAATTTGTAGAAATACTACCTACAACCTATATCTTCCAATCCCGCAGTATTTGTAACATACAAAGTTGTGTGATCCGATCATGATCAAGAAGCGTTTATATACTGATATGTAAATAGATCGCAACTGTACGCCGCTAACCAACACTTATTTCTCTTTCGATTTAGATAAAAGTCGAAGATTAATCCTTTAGAATTACATGATAACAAAATTGTTAGACTCACAGAGTTTTTCGAAGGTTTGGAAATCAGCAGTGCGACAAAGATTCTGTGATATAGCGTCGAAAATATGACCGCGTAACATGTGCGGACCGCTTAGGGAACACATCCTTTTCGCTTATCCGACGAATTTCGCTGCAAACTTTGAGAACAATTTACATTGGTTATTTGGAGTTACGACTTAAAACGTGTGACAATGTGAAATCGGTAATTGTATGAAATGTTTCCTTCCGCCTTGCTTCCCGCAGCTTCAAAAATACAGGTCCAAACAATACGATTTTCAATCGATCGAAGCCAATGTTTTGGAGGTCATCATGTCTCGAAAACTGCGACACGTACGTCGCTCTTATAAACATGAAGCACTCAACTGAAAGTAAAACACAAGCTGGATTTAACATAACAATCACACCTTGATAAAATACATTCTCGCTAAGGACAAATGTAAACGGGCTATAAACACGAGTGGGAATCTTATGTTTAGTTGACGAAATTACCATCCAAAGCAGTCCTTGAGTTTTCTTTCCTGCTTTTCGTTTGCCTGCTCCTCCACTTCGTATCTAGCTTTCCATTCCTAATATACAAGCAACTCGTCGGCAAAGAAGTCTTCCCCTTCGTCGCTTGAAATATTGTAAATTGCTCTCAAAGCTCTAAGCAGTGAGTTCACAGTTGTCGAACGTGCTCGATCGAAGTTTATTTCGGAGTCTTCCGAATCGAAACTTAACTCTGACTCCAGTGACGAAAAAGAAATGATTCTGAGACAAAACTTGGACGTTTTAGTCCCAAAATACATCGGAACGATTAGTTTTGTGTTCCATTTTCTCGAGCAAATACAGAGAGTTGACTGAGGCGCCATTGTGTTTGGTTCCTGGGTAGACGTCATCAGGTACCGCCGCCCCAGACTCCCTAAAACGCGGTCGTGAAACCTTCAAGTGCGACTTTGAAAGGGCATAGAAAATCGAGGATTCAACCAAATTCAAAAATTTCTTCGCCCAAATGCTTCGAATAAAGTCTAGATTCGTTTTAGCGAAAAAACAAATTTTGGGGTTAGGTGCACTTTAAACAATCGACAGCGAGCTGAAGACTAGTAGGAAAATTTCGAATTCCTTTAAAAATTGTGGCGGCCATTCGTGGTAACGCTGCGGTCGTGATGATATTTCTCATTGCAATTCCCTTTTTTATGTTTTGAATTGCAAGCACCACTTAACTCCACAGTTTATGGACCAATCGGATGCGCGCAGATAAACTTGAGTGTCCAGAATAAAGCCTCCAGCGCGAATAACAGAAATTCGTTACTCAAAACTAAATCCGTCGACATCTTTCGTTAGAATTGGCCATCCGTCATTCTGCCTGTACAAGTTATATAGTTTGTGATTGCTGAACTACACGTGGTTCAGTAAGAAAGTCGAGAAAGTTAAATCACGCTTACGGCATAGCTTGTACACTTGCGCCGAAACGTGAAATTATGCCTTCAAAACCCGGGGATTCTTTAAAGTGGGGAAACTTTAAAACGGGGAATCATTGTAGTGAAAAGTCAAACAGGAAATCTTTTTCCTCGCAGCGAGGAAAGTAGAAAGTAGATCCAATTAAATTTGTCGATGGCCTTTCCGCCAAAACGAACTAGCATGCAAGAAAAATATCACCAGGGGGTGGGGAGTCTCGTGTCCCGTCCACACTCTAACGCAGGGCAGCTCGTAGTCTATTGGAATGGCGTATGCTGACTGCTTTAATTTATACCTCGAAAACTTCTCTCTGCAAGTGAGCGTTTGGACCCATTTGAAAATCAGTATTGTAAAGGAGCTGGTGGTTCTAAGTATCCATGGAAACGATAAGAATGCGAGACAGCTAAAGTCCTGTAAATGGTCCTTTTTTTCTCTCCTTGGAAGCGCTATTTAAAAAGAAAAGGCTTCAACATCAACAAAAAATAAATATGTTTAGAAAAGTTTTCTATTCACGTGTGTTTTGAAGAGGAATCGAAGGGATGTCACCTCAGCTTGGAATTGGAGTAGTCAGAGAAATAACAGTGAACGCATCCTTGATTTTAAAAACAGGTACCAAAAATTCACCTTCAACTCATAACTTATTCATTGCTTGTGGATCGACGTTTGAAAGTCTCACTAAAACCGTGCGTCTTGCGATCGTAAGGGATATAATAACAAGTGAGTTTTGAAACAGGCAAATATTGAAAGAAGCCGTCTGCTGTTAGTCGATTCAACACTCAGGTGGGAGAGAGAGGCGAGACCAGTGTTTAGAACGATTCTTTATCTTGGTGTGAGATGAAAAGCCTGTGGTGGAAATAGATTTGCTAGTAAAGGGTAGGTAACGGGTTGAATAAGGAACTCTCCTCCGAAATCCCTAGCTTGTAATTACAAGGTAGGGATTTCGCATCAGAACATTGTTCAGTTTTACAACTGATAACTCTAGTCTGTTTTCCGGGCTTGTAATACAAAACGAAACGAGAAGTTTCTGTTAAACACACATTTTGGTGCTCCAAATTGTGAACACAAAAGAGAATGCGATACTCGGGAAGAGAAACTGAAAAGTCCTGATAACATAGCTTGCAAAAAGAGGAACCTCGGGGAAATATGAACAAAATTTGACCGAAGATCAAACTTTGCAAGCTAACTTTCCTAAAAAACAAATCGAACATTACGATCAATGTGTCAGAAGCTTTAAAAACTTTAAAATCATCAACAGGTCATCTTTTCTCTGGTATATTCAAAGTGAATTTGAATTTTACCGGTACCACTGTCTGATGTTACTTGTGGTTTAATTTTTCTTTCTGCTAGTTTTCTAATTCGTTTGACGAGTGAAAACGCACACGAACAAGACTTAAACCAACTTTTTACTATAATTTTGGCGTCTCACTTCAAAATGTTTGATTTAAAAAATGAAACATGAATATTTTATACGCGGTAGATGTTATTCATGCAAGAATCAACGCTTTCTGAAAACGTTCAGTGAACCATTTTAAATTTTCGCTTGGTTATAAAATAATGGTAAAATAGCTGCAAAAATAACAATAACCCCATCTATCATCATTTTTGTATTTGCCAAGCTTTTGAAACAGCTTAGAGGAAAATGCCAATGCAAAGATTCCACGTAACGGTCAAATAAAACATTCTAATTGTCCTGATTTCAACATCATTTATCCACTTTGGTGTTCGCCTCTAATGGTTTGCATTTTAGATATTATGAGATAAATTCTCACTGCACTAAAACATCTCAACGGGTAAATATAACGAAAGAACTGAAAAAAACTTAGTATTCAACTAATTCTAACAACTGACAACTGAAAACGTGCGTTACAGTCCTCTACATCTTCGATAAAAAAGTATTAGCTTGGTTTGTTGATCGCATGGGCGGGACTATTTAACATCACCGATAAACGTGGTAAATATCCTCTTTTATTCTACGATTAATTTCTGCTGAGCGAAAAAGAGGAAGTTTGTGACGAAAAGTCAAAGCAGAAGAAAGACTATGTTTTATTCTTTATGATATTAGACATACATTTTAATAACATTATATTACTGTGGGTAAATGCGCGAATTAAGTCGTTAAAACACGATCATGATAATTATTTCATATACGGACTATAAGTTTACAGTTTTTTAAAATAGTCTAAATGTTGATATTACTTTTTTTCTTTATAGGGGACTTCGTATCATGAACATTACCACAACCTTGGCATGGCTAATTACAGCCCATTTTATCCAGGGGCTCATAGGTGAGCTACACTCTGCAAGACCCTCCAAAAGGCCCTTTTGCACTGTGATGACCGAATAACGGTATGAAATCCGAGCGGCAATGCCCTCAAAAGCGGAAGAAAAAGAGTAAACGCCTAGGAAAAAAAAATGAAATTTCTTACTGAACTTAAAAGCATGATATGGTAAATTAGATACATTCACCAAAATAATAATAATAAAAAAAGATGAATCTATGACTATTTCATTTTGTAAAAGAACGAGATCTACCCTGTACAAGGTTACTCTCATTTTTACGTTTGCGGATGACGCCCCTAATGTCCGAATATATTTTTAATGAAAGCCATTGAACAGCACTATCATGTGGTGATACTCGGCTCATATCTGCAAAATTAAACTGGCTTGGGAATTTTTTTTTTTTTTTTTGTAACTCTTTGACATTTAGCTTTATTCTAACTAGCCACTCTCCCGCGTTCTTCTCCTTATTCAGGTCTTCCAATAGACCGGGAGCTTCTTCGTGTTAAAAGGAAGGGAGGAGGAGAGTTTGACAACGGCGAGGAACTCATCAACAAAGTAAGAAGATCACAAGACGACAAAGAAACTGAGATCAGGCACAAAAGACGATTCTTTGCCATAGACACCACTGAACATGAATCACAGGAAAGTTACAAAACCAAAATGGAGGCAAGATCGTCCCGTTCATCCCGCGAGGATAATGACATCACAGCAAAACGACCCGAGAGATTTCGACTCAGAATTCATAAGAGAAGCCAAGACGAAAGCTCTTCGATCAAAGGCGATACTATTTCTGGTTCCGGCCAACAACCAGAACCAGGCACTTCCGGTTCCGGGTTATGGAGCGGACCTTTGCTGCACTCAAAGAGAGACGATAAGCGAAGCATGAGTTCAAATTCGCTTGACAGCCTCATTGCAACATTACGGGCGATTAGCTCTCTCGCTCCAGAGGATAATGACAATTCAGATAAAGAGATCGAGTCCTCGGGATCTGGTTTATGGCTAAAACCAGACAATGCAATCGATGATAAACTGCCGCAGTTTTTCAACGAGGAAGCAAGCTCTAGGAGCGGAGAAGACGCCGAGAAAGCTCTGAACATGTTGAGCGAAACGGCGCAAATGGAACTAAGTAAAAATGGGGATGAAGTCAGCAGTGACTTAGCAGTAAGCGAACCAAGGGTTAGCGGCGAGGAGGAGAAGCCAGATAACGGCGGGAAATTGTTCCGACGTGACGTGAAGAGTGATTCACTGGCGGACGATTTAGTAGCTGCCGCTGAAAACGAAGATAAAAGTGATGATTCTGAACAGGAGGATCATCTGTCTCCCTCATCAGGATCAGGAGATGAGAAGCAGGAAGCCGAAGATGAAATGTCACAACAGCCAGATGAAGACAAAATTAAAGAACAACCAGACATAAAGACAACACGAGCGTTAGCGGATGCCCTGCTCCCTAACGCGTTTTTTCGCGTGAAGAGATCGTCTCAAGAAGACGCCATGCTGCTGTCTGAGAGCAACCTAGGTGAAAATGACGCCTTGGTTAGCAACAGTCTTGTAGCGCGCTTTTACCGCGACCAAGACGCCCTCGCCGACGCACCGGACATTACGGAAGCTTCGGTGGCATCCCTTCCTAGCGAGACCGAAGCTGTTTCCAGCCTCGATAAAAAAGTAAAGCCTGTAAAACGAGAATCGTATTACGATCACTCCGGAGACTTCTCAGAACCAAGAGTTGTGTACACAAGGGAGATACCTGAGGCCCGCGATCCAATCATAGAGCGGCCAGCAGTCTACTCACAGAGTACGGACGAAAGCGAAATGGATTCGAGTTTTGGAGGCGATGATGATGATGACGATGACGCTACTCTAACGATTCATGAAAGAGAGATTAGAGAAGATGGTATGGTGAATAAAATAGAATATTCAGTCATTGTTCGTACAAGCAAAGAAAAATAAGGGACAATTAGGGAATTTAAAGATGTGGGAATGTTTGTGAAAATGCAAACTTAGATCGGTTCAACATTAACAAATAATCGATGGACTTCGCTAAGCGTCTGTGAAGACCAAGTGATTTTTGTCTATGGGTCGTCTGTTTGGTGGGCATTCGCTAAGTCAGTTATTAACCCTTAGTATTTTGACAAACTATTATAGTTTGTCAAAGTAATAAGCCTCACTATTCGTAAGAATAACAACTATAACATATTACCGTCAAATTTCTATTTTTACAAAAGGGAAATTGTCAGCACTCAGGGGCGAAGCCATTATTCTTTTTAAAAGGGGGGTCACTCTGTGTGAAAGTGAGGGTACTCACCGGATTGTCGTGTCGTTTTCGCCACCTGTTGTAGGCTGTTTGCTTAAAAAAGGCATACAAAGGGGGGAGGGGTCACGGGGAAACTCCAGGACCCCGTAGCTACGGCCCTGGTAGTGGAGTAGAAACAGTGCCTCAGTACAAAAGGGCACTCACTTACATATTTGTCATACATGGATATCTTATATCTATATAGGATATGTTGGTTGCTATGAAGACAAGTCTCCTGACCGCGATCTTCCCACAATTCTTTCGGTGCCAAACCTGACTCCTGACTCGTGCCGCAGTGCATGCCAGGGAGCTGGTCACGCGTATGCCGGAGTGCAGTATGGGTATCTGTGCCGGTGTGGTGACTCGTACGGTAAATACACCAAGGTATCGGATGAGGAGTGCAATGCGCTGTGTGTTGGGGATCGTGCTCAGAAATGTGGTGGATTCTGGAGGAGTGCAGTATTCACGACCGGTAAGTGGGATCTACCGCTTTTCAACACTTGTGTGGAGCTCCATCGGGTCAGGAAAAATACAGCAACAACAAGCTAAGATTCTGTCACTTGGAATGGTTCTTGGTAAACCAAATACCCTCCACCTCCATGATTAATAAATTATGATCCTTCCCTAATTTAAGTTATCAACGGGTTTAACTATTGACCACAACATGCCAACCGAAAAATGGGATTAATATTTACCGTGAAACATCAGTCTGAATAGGTGTTAGCGTCGAGGGTTCCATGGATAAAGATTAAACTTAACCCCGAAAATTGCCAAATGAAGGGCGTTTAATTGTCACTTTTAAATAAGGGTCTCAACGAGTTGAACTGTTAAGGGTTAAATGGACCGTCAACCTTTATAAGGTCGCCACCTTAATGTGACCTACTTAAGGACAGCAAACCATCTTTTTTCCCCTGGGTAATGTTCTTTGCGGTTGCGATGAATACTGTAATGCTATAACATATCTTCCCCCCATTTTCCAATACACAGCCGGAGCAATGCAACCCTCAAAGCGCGGAAACTTCTTCCACATTGAAAGCGTTCAGCCAATGACAGAAGGTATGGTGCTGACATTTCAAATCTTTTGTCCACAAACTAGAAATTACTAGGTTTATAAAATTTATTTTTTCTGCGACGTTCGGTTTTCATTTTAGATATCTTCGACATACCCCGAAGTGAAATCGCCTCAGCGGAGCACGACGCACAGGAACACCAGTCATCAACCATACTAACAGAAACCTCGCATGTGACAGCCTCAGCACCCCTAGCTCCTGAGCTATCAGCATCACCTGCCTCGGAAGCTACCACACCCGAGTCATCTGGAGCATATATTCAGGAGATACACCGTGAAACATCCCTACAAGAATCTCCAGTGCCATCAACTCCGGCGCAAACCGCCAAACAGGAAGATTCTGCTGCGCATGCCTCTGGTGACTCTACTCCGCTGACTCCTGAGTCCGAACCTGCAAATGACCCTACAACTGCGCATACTCCCGAGATCGTATCTGCGCCAGCGATCTCATCTAAGTCTCCTCAAGCCTCTCTCTTATCAGAGTCTAAACCGTCTCTAGATCCGCCCACTGTAACCAACGACCAGCCATCGAAAATTGTTCGCCCTGGGAACAATCAAGCACCCCAAGGTACCCATGTGAGTCAGCTTGTGTATCTGCATCAGCAACAAGACATTTTATCCAAGCCGACCCCGAAAGCAGTCATCGCTGTGGCTCCTGAGAGAGTGAAAGCGGGAAGTAAGTTCATAAATTCTTAGATGTTAGCAAAAGCTGAACCGCATGTGTAACCAAACTGTACCAGACTTCCGTGTGGGCTAATTTGCAAACCTCTATTCCAAAGGTCTTAGAAGGAAGAATGTTGACTGAACAATAAATTCTCTCGTGCCATTTTGTTTTGTTTTGTTTTGTTTTGTTTTTTTTCAATTAAATCTTTGTTTTTGTTTCACTTCCAGCTATAGCATACACAGGAACAATCAAGCTAAAACAGAGCTGGCTGGATCAGTTTGAGGATGGAAATAGTGCGGAGTCAAAAATTCTAACGGGGAATATCGAGCAGGCGGTAAGATTGACCGTTTCAATTCCTTCATAATAATAATAATAATAAAAATGGATACCCTCAAACACCATTTGTTTCACAAACATTACGCATCTTATTTTCATGTCCTGCAGATGTTTCGCATTTTATATTTCATATCATTTTTATAATTCCTTGGTACGTTGATTTATTTCATTTTCATTTTAATGTAACTTATTTAGTAGTACTAGTACTGAAAAGCCCCCATGGGGAGTGCTAATAAAATTTGTATTGTATTGTATTGTATTGTATTGTATTGTATTGTATTGTATTGTATTGTATTGTATTGTATTGTATTGTATTGTATGTTGATTAATTGATTAGGCCAAGAACAAACGTCAACCTTTAAATGAGCCCCAACTCATGAAAATGCGCAAAAAAACGTTTTTGCTCATTATAAGTTCAACGAGTGACCACGGGCAAAATGTCATTCATCTTAGCGCCAATCAGTAACACAACCATCACCAATTTCTGTTGCCCATGGCTAGGCGTGCTGCCTTTCACAGCAAAAAATTCATCTGAGCTAATTTTTTAAATTTGAATTCGTAGCGGGATTCACGAGTGTTGTGTGGTTTCTGTCTGGTGATTAGCAGTTTTTCCCTGACGATAGAAAAACTCCAAAGTCTTTTAGTGTCAAGGGTGTTGGTTACGTACAAGTAAACTAATGACATTCATTTTGCTCCACAGTTTAAGCGTATTTTCAAGAATGAGCCCAAATTTGTTAATGCTGAGGTGGTAGGCTTTAGGTAAGACACTACTGAGAAAATCGATTGAGTTTGCATGAAATGAAATACCATATGTAATGCTGCGTGGTGCGGCGATGTACTGTAATGAGACCACTTCATTGCAGTGCCTTGTATTAATTTCATGCGTTGTTGGATGTTTACTAAAATCGTAGAGCTGAAAAAAAAAGAAACACCCTGCATTTTGATTAGCGACATGCTACTCGGTTGAGAGAAATGACAACAAGTCACCACACAAAAAAAATACCTTGAGATTGGGTTACTAAATACGGGGATTAAAATCTATCTCATATTCGGAGATCCAGGTATCCGAGTTAGGGGAAAGTCAAACGGATGAAAGCAATGAGAATAAAAGTTGGTAAACGTTTGTTCGCACCGCTTTCGCCCGTTTAGCGTTTACATATTTAGTTGTAAAGCTGATAAGACGTTAATCATCAGAATCAATGGGAACGCATTCGGATTCTCATTCGATTTACAGGAATCAGCTATTTATTTTCAATTTGCTCCATGCCTTGAAAGCAAACAAATCAACAAACCACAACAACAACCTCTATGTATAAGTTCAAGTTTGAGATCGTTTGACAACTGTACTTCAGCTTACTGTCGTGTTTATGGAGATTGCTCACGCACATAAACCAACGCAACGTCATAAAACAACTACATTTCTACACTTATCCATTCTATTCTTTAGGGAGGGGCTGGTGAAGCACAACCCTAACACCATTCGAAAAGTCATAGCACCTTTCATCTTAACGTTCAAGAATGGCGTCAAAGGCATCGAAGAAAAGTTGAAGAACATGGTACAGAACTTGGGAAAACTGGACGACATGCCAGTCTACAAGGATTCCCTTCAAATAGCTGGTAAGTAAAGAACAGATCGTGATATTAGAACGCAAGTAAATTCAGTTTCAATGGAAGCCCGTTTTCGATCACTTCTTGAGCCTACGGGTTTAGTCAGCAGGGAAGTTGATAAGAAACATGACATATATTGTAGCGACATGCTCACATGGCAAATTTTCCGAGTCAACAATCTTTAAAGCAGGATTTCTTTAAGCTAGCGTTGCAAAATGTTCTACTGAATGAACGAAAGGGGGCAGAGGGCGAGGCCGAAAAAGCCTTTTTAGACCCAGTGTCATTACCTACAAGTTTCTTTACTTTTTGGAGATATTAATAGAAAATAATTTTCTTTTGGTTTGAAGAATACGGTCATTCACCAGCTGCAGAGAAGGCAAAGACTGTAAACGAGATGAGCAAAGCTAAACACGAAGACCAGGATGAGAAGCGAAGTGCTGTGAACGTTCCAAGTAAGAAATGATTAGTTTAAAGAACGTCAGCAACCAGTTTTGTTAATCAAAAATTGACGAAACAGCGTAACGGTGCTACTTTCAAAACATGGATTCTTGCTGCGAGGCAAAATGCCAGATTTCCACTTAATTTCAAACAAATGTCTAGTCCTCGTTGGTTCAAGGTTTGAAACGTTTTGGGGTTACCTTTTTCCTACACCTTAGTCACTCTAGCTCCAAATATTCGTGGAGACAGACCGATTGCTATCAAAGGTATAATTCTAGTAATATATCAAACACGAAAGACCGTGTTTGACCACATTTCCAAACACCGAGGAGAGAGTCGAAAATACGACGCGCAGCAGAGTTGACGAACTTTGATGTGTTTGGAAATGTGGTCAAACACGATCCTGAGTGTTTGATATATCTTCTCAATCGAAACTAAAACTAAGGAGTAAATGGAGAATCAAAATCGAAAAAATGTATGCTAATTAAGATCAGATATCCAAACACCGTCAAGGTCCTGATTTCCTGAGTTTGAGAATGTAATTGCAAAAACCTCATAACACCCTGTCGTATGAGCTTCTGGCGCACGCCTGACGTTGCCTGGTCATCCTCCACCGTCTGAAACAGATCGTGCAGTTATTTAGTGTTTCAGAACAAATGAATTTAGGGTCCGTCCACACGTATCCGGATATGTTGGAATCCGCAACTTTTTCTTTCCGGATACGGCTTCTGTCTACACACATCCGGCAAAAAAGTTGCGGATTCAAAAATATTCGGCAGCGATCCGGATATTTTTGGATCCGCTCTCCAGAGTGGAAAAAAAAAAAAAAAAAAAAAAAAAAAAAAAAAAAAAAAAAAAAATCCGCAACGAATCCGATAACGTGTGGACGGTGAATCCGGATATTTTTTAATCCGATGACGTAGCAAAATCGTGTCTAGTCTCTTACCGAACAATAAACCAATATGGCGGCACAACGTGTAGGCCTAGTTTCTCCAGAGTGATTTCGGATACCACTGGATGCGTGTGGACGGGGCCTTAGACTAATTTCAGATCTCTCTTTTTCAGACGGTGGCGTTGATCCATTTCTTAAAGGCATCTTTAGTCAAATTTCGACGTGACAACCTTAATTCTATCTATCAAAGTTTCTAATACAGGTAAGGAATTGTCCCTAATCTACATGACCAATTTTTTAGGTCTGTCGTGTGACGTTTATTGCTATCCACGAATGTGTACTAATTGTCATCTTTTACTGATTTCAGAGAAACCATACACCTTACAGCTTTTTCTGATGAAAGACTTCTTTGGAAAGAAGAAAAGAGCCACACAAGTATTAACTCACTAAATACTGAGTTGTTCAAGAAAGGCTTGCCCCAACAGCAACATTTTACGACATAACATTAAAATCGCCTTTGTTTTCGTTTTCAGAAACTTACAAGGAAATAGTACGTAGAAGGTGTACAAGTTATACTTCTTAAGCATTGAACTTCAGAAGCAAAACCTTGAAATAAGTAATGCTACTTGGAAAAGGGATCAAAGTACGTCGAAAGCAAGATGAACTAAGTGTTCGTGTGATGGAAATACCTCTTGCTAACGCCAGAAATCTCACTCATGCATTATTTATTGATTTTTTTTTTAAGTGGCACACAACAGCTGAGCATAACGAATAAAAGGAGTCTAGTGATCCTGAAATGACAGAACTGCGATAATTTTTGTTTACTCTGTACATTTTAAAAAAATAATAAAAACAGAAGGAGAACAACTTTATCATTTGTTTTAGTGTTTTAATAAAAACAACACTAAAATGAGGCAACAACAAGAAGTACAGCATCCATCCATTGTCTGAAAACGTAAATTAGAATACTCTTCTAATATTATCGAAGTGCCGTTTCCAAACACTTGAAACGAGTACAGTTCGGACATCGTTTGTAGAAAAAGTCAATTTTACAAAGTTTGTTGGTTACGCTGGTTTCATCTCCTTTAATCTCATAACTCGTTTATTGAGTTCGTGTGGCTACAGTGAGAAGAGCGTGAAACGAATTGTCATTGTACCACCACTATTTAGACGGAAACATATATATATCGCAAGAACATTATCCTTACAGTCAATTTCCTCCTACCTTACGGTGAGAGGAAGATCTAGCAGAAGCATCGTAACTCACTTAGTCGCCTCTGAACAATGTTACATATATATATTCAAATGATTACCCTCTCATTGATAAAAATGTTTTTCTTCAGATTAAAACAGAAGCGAAACATTTCAATACTCATTCTCAATCCTAGTTGCGCTAGGTAGAACAAAAGACCGTCAAAAAACAAACAAACAAACAAACAAACAAACAAACAAAAACAATTAAAAGACAAAACAAAATATAGCGCCGTAAGAAACATTCCATTACAAGTTCACATACGAGTTCACGAATTGGAAATCCTGTTCCCCAAAATCAATTGACGGTTCTTGACAAATGCATATTTTAACACAACTGTCAATACCATTTTTACGTACAGTATATTTTATCGAGCACAGCGGACATACCATTTGCTTTCTATACATTCAAATTATCCCTACAATGCTCCATGCACACAAGTTCAACTTACATCAACAGGCATTGTCTACTAAAAAATATATATATATTTAACAACACGACTTGCCACCCTTGTGGTTACGTGGTTAAATTTGCTGTTCAGGCTCGTTGGGAAGAAACCGCACTGATCGTCAGTTTAAATGTCTAGGGCAGGCCACTACAATTGTTTGTAAAGTGAAGTGTCACACACTTTAGCACATTACTAACTATGATTACAGGGATAAATGATGGCCGGGTACCTGAAGATTCTCATTGTGTGATTCATTTTGCAGAACGTTTGCTTATACCGTACCACGAGGAATCGCCGTAAAACTAAACGTTATGTCCGTGGGTCTGTCAGGAAACAAAGACACATATGGTCTTTTCCCAGTAGCATGAGAATGTTGCCATCAGGGTGGAACTGCAGAGACGTGATTTGGAACGTTACTGAAACGAAGCCACACAATTTTTAGTATTAAAATCATTGAGGGCGAGGCAATGAAGATCAAAGCACAAATACATGCTTTTATGGCTTTAAGGCAATGGCTACCGAGCGCAAGTGCATGTCCTGCGGGGAGTAGGGTCAAAGAGCTTGGGACGAAGAAGTAATGGGGGGGGGGGGGGGGAGGGGGAACGGGGTGCAAAGGTCTAATAGGGAGAAAACACGATATTTTCATGTGTTCTTACTCAACCCAAAATTTCATCCGCTACCACGACACGCCCAGTCCGAGAAGGAAGAGCGATAGACTGGGGGCGAGGAAACCAGTTAGGTTCTTGTCAACAGAGCCAACACTAAGATTTGACTGAAACCAAACAAACAAAGAACCAAACACAGCAATATCGTTACCTTCTGTGGGTACAACCACTGACACACAGCCTGCAGGGGACCACATGTAAAGCTTGTTATTCGCCGTACAAATTGCAAGGCGCGGCTGTTTAGGGTCCCATTGGAAAGCTACGACATACAGAGATTGAAAGAAATCAGATTTAAGTGGGTTTTCAAATAAGCTTACAAAACATTTTAGAAATCGCTACTACAGCTTTCAAAACAGCTGCAAAATGACACGTTTCTCGAGTTCAATCATATGGAGACGTTTCGCGTTTAACAGCTCTGCACAGACTGACTGGCACATTAAATGCAATCAGCACAAACCTCTGACAGGACTGGACTGTAGTAGCATTGCTGTCAGACATAACTTGGAAACTTCCCACAACCACACAGCGTTCGGCATACTGTCTGCAAAAGCCACAGAAAGATATGTGAGTTAAAAAAAATTGAACAATTCCAAAAATCAAAGTAGGCTCGATTTCCGCCGTGCTCTTGAGCCCCGTCTGCCTAGTTCCTGTACTGCTTTCTCTCAGGCCTTCACGGTCAATTGATTTCGGTGACTCGAACCACGTGAACCGAAAACGATTGACCGAGGCGAAATATCGAGGCCTAGGAACTAGGCAACGTCCCTTTCTGAAAAGAGTGGAGGAGCGCGGGCTCCTTTCACGAACAGCGGCCGGTAAACGAGCCTAGAAAAACAAGGCAACAGTCCAAAAAACCTGCAGTCTTCTCCATTTTCCAACAGAAGTTATCTCTATTTCCCATGCTCTTCCAAGGTGTGGGTAAACGGGTTAAAGAATTCCATGCGTTTTGAAGAATTCCATACTTTTTTTGCTTGGCCCAAAAGCCATGGTATCCACTGTTTGCTCCACTGTACTTACCATTTTTAGTCGCCAGATATCTGTTGTCTCGACTGAAGGCAACTTGGCCAACTCCAATTTTGGGGTTCGCTTTTTCTGGGTCCGGTTTAACATAAGGAACCTGAACTGGGACTGGTTGCACCTCATCTAAAAATTATGAATAGAATTATGAACATTAGTTTTACAACCCGGATTGTTTTACTTCAAAAACTCAAATACGTTTTCCGATTGGAGAATCTAACGCGTTACGTGCGATGGGTCAAAACTGGCTTACATCAACTTGAACTTTCGACTCGCACATGATCAGCTTGTGCACATTAAAACCGCGGCAAATTTGTGTTCCAGCCGGCATAAAGCAAGTATTTTTTTTGTCGCAGTTTGTTCTATTTTTGAGTTGGGAGGTATAACAAAACACCTAATGACTGGCCCCACGGGAAAAAGTGAGTTTTGTTTCCTGTCAACCCTCAATGTTCCCCTCGGCAAAACAAAACTCCTTCGCTTCGTACAACATTGAGGGTCCAGGGGGAAAAAACTTGGCGCTCATCATTAAGTGCTCACTAAATGTAGCTGAAAATCATTCATTCCTTATGGATTACAGCTTCCAGGGCATTAGACAGTGTTAGCTAAGAGCAGTGAACACCATCCTGAGGAGTGAAAAGGAGAAGTTTTGCGCAACCCACGAATTTTCTCTATCTCGCTACTGACAAGATGACTCTCTGTGGCTGTACTGGTTTTCCTTCGACAATGTAAAATTAAAGCAAAGGATCTCGCCATAAAATAAATGAATAGCTTGAGCACAGACCACGGGTGTCAATTCTTGCTTCTGGGGTGTTCCCTACCCCCATAAGCTCTGTGGTACGTTTATTGAGAACGTTAATTTTCAAAATGTCCGCCCTCACATTTACTCTGTACTGTAAATCCTCCAGGAGGCATACTCTCTCCTCTGAGCAGAGGTGGCTTTACTTCCACCTCTTTGTATACAATCTAAAAAAGAAACAAGTAATATTTCCTTTGAAATACACAGGAGCACAGGGTGGATGCTGAGCTCTTTGCAGCAAAACATTAACTAAAAATAACGTTGTAAAGCAGCTAGAGAATTGGTAGTGAAAATCACGATGGAAAAAGAGCCAAGATTAGAGTTCAAAGTTCAAAATGTAGTTTTTAACTCTCCCCTCTGACTTACCACAGAAGGTGAATCAACGGTGTGTGTATGATTGTGTTCTGCGACTAACTTCCAAGTAACATGGTTTAGCACTCGGCACTGAAACAAAAAAACAAAGGATTGGTATACAGTTATTAATATAAGGTGGCTCAAAACAGGTTCCAACACTTAGATTTTGATGGGTCGTTATAACCACTCTTAATTTAATGCTACAATCATGGTATCAAAAAACTGCCCAATCACTGGCGAACACGTTGTTATCATTTTTGTGACACAATAGGTTACCATAGCAACAGTAGGACCCCCACCCTTAATTACAGCTCTAGGGGCTTATAATTCAAAAACGGCACGGTGAAACTTTTTTATATTATCAGCTTTTGAAAAGCATGATAAGACGCAACTTTTGGCAAAGTTAAAAAAAATTCTGTACACAGGGTTCAGAGCCACCTTAAATTTTCGAAAATTTAATTAAATCTAATATCTGTTTAACCCGGCCCTGTTTACAGCAAGTTAGCCTGACATGATCCTGCGATCCAATCGAAAAACAGCACTTGGTCAGTGGTCAACTTAAAAAGAAAAACATGTGACCTCGATGAGCACTAAACTTGAGCCCTCAATATGGTCATGTGATACTGGTCAGTGGATACCTTGTTTGGCAGGTGTCAACTGACCATAACATGGACGCCTAATATCAAAGAAGGACGCTATAAACAAAGGCTGCACGTCTCTGTCAACCTATTAGCTGGAGTATGGCCGCTATCTTGCGCGACTCTGTCGCCGGCGACGACGACATCGCCGTCGTGCGCGCCACGAGCAACACCGCTTTATAACTATGAGAGAATCAATTCATGGGTTTCCATTTCTTTCCTATATGTGTAGGTGGCTCTGCTTCCAGGGCCGCTATAAGTAGATGAACTCAAGAGAAACACAGGGAAGCCAAAAGTTTGTATTAAGTGTCACATGACTGTACATGTATTTATGATGCTCAGGAATCATCCTTCTTAATATCTGGCCAAGATTTTGCCGACAAAAGAGTGCTGCTTGGCCAATTTGAAGTTTACAACGCATAAGTAGACAAAAACAAACAGAATTACCTAGAATGCTGTAACCGCTAGCCCCCTAAAGTGCTCGCCTAGTAAGCAAGCTATAATCAAACCTGTCCTAGGCGTACACCCTCGGGGCCCGTGCTAGTGTCCGCTTAATAAAGGGTGTCCGTTGAAAACAGGTTCCCTCAGAATTCGTCTTAAAGGGGTCATGTTAATATTCGTCAGTATTAAAAGACCTTGAAGGGGTCAAATGGCATTCTCGTGAACGGTCGATAACTCTGAAATACAGTATTTTCATGAACAATGACAAGTACGTGAGGTAAAGCAATTTAAGTATACAGTAACAGTATCTATATTGATCAAATCATGTGAAGGTTCACACAATCAAACAAGAACAAAAGTTCTGTAAAAGCAAAACCGAAAAACAAAATATTGCATTTCTGTGACAGCTCAGTTTGTTGGCAAACTCAAATGACCGATCTACTAAAACGTGGACAAAAAGAATCATACACTCTTTTCGCAGTACCCGTTTGATACAGTTTTCTGACAATAAAAATGACCATAAAAGACAAGTTTAAGGTGTCCGCGTCCGCTTAATAGGGGTGTCCTTTGAATACAGGTATTTCTTAGAGTGAATGTGAGAAAAGGAAAATGGGACTTGCACTGCTATCCGCTTAATAGAGAGTGCCCGTTAATATGGAGTCCGCTTAATACAGGTTTGACTGTACATACATGTACGTAGTAAACTTGTACATGACTGTACAAAGACTTAAACTCAGTCTCCCCTTTAGAAATTATACCATACCATCATGATGTTAAAATACAGACATGTAAATCTATGTAAAATACCTTCTCATCGAAGCTGCCTACAGCTAAAAACTGACTGGACGGAGACCAACAAACAGATTTGATTCCAAGAGCAAACTCATAACCACTGTATTTCGACAGGCAACGACCATCCATTGAATACAGCAACAACTGATACTAAAAACAAATTTAAGTGGAATTAAGCAGCAGCTTAATAAGTACATTTGAATAGATCGATGAAAACAAAATCTAGAGAAAGTTACAAGAACAGATGAAAGGAAATTTGATGTCATCTTCAGTTTAGGTATAACGTAAAGACGTCTACAAAATATAGTGTCTACAGTCCCTCATTTTTCTTAGGCTTAGTGAACTAAGGGAGGACACAGGGGGAATGAAACACTTGTGAACCTCATTTTTCCTTTTTTTTATTTTTGCTTGTTTTGTATTTGCTTTGTTTACTTTTGTTTTTGCTCTGCTCAGAGGTTTTATTAACGTTATTCAGCACGAGGACAACTGGTTTGCACAGGCGGGGAAAACTTTTTGAACCTACATGTACCTAGAACATGAGTCTACATATCTTTTGTAAGTGCCTCACATTTTAGAACCACAATTCAACTTATGCCTGTTTTGACGTCACAGCCTGACTAGTCCCAGGTCAGGCTAACCTGCTACCTGAACCACATTTTCAGATGGTTAAAATGCTGTGAAAAACAAGAAGATCAATTTTTTTTTTTTGATTTCCATATCATGATCTTGTATATATTCCATAAATAAAAGCAATATCTGTCATTATAAGCCATCAAATATTTTCGCTCGCGCGCGATTGGTCTAAACAAGTCACGTGCACAAATATTCCCCAGTCTGAAATGGGGAATATCCAAGAATATCCCCCAATTTTCAAAATTTTGCGCATTGCAAAAAAAGGTTTGAAGAATAATAAACACAATAGCCTTCATTTGGGGCTAAAATATGCTCGGATATTTGTCCTTGGACACTATCTGCACCTCGAAGCTCACAGTTTTCCTCGAGCTACGCTCTCGAAAAACTGTTCGCTTCTCAGAACAGATAATGTCTGCGGGCAAATATCCTAGCATATTTTTGCACCAAATGGAGGCTATTGTTTATTTATACACTTTAAAAGGAATAACATACTCTTAACAGAGAGTCCCACACACAAAGAACCCTTCCATCAGGTGACCATGCCAAATCAGCCAGGTCCTTAGTTTCCACTTCAAAGTGCTATAAAATTAATAAAAGATGAACAATGCATATACCTTTAGTTATTAACTGCAGCTGACTCATGATAACTCAAACCTTCTAGGGAAATTGAAAAAGTTTGAGTTATCAGGAATTCAAGTTATCAGGAACTGAAAATAAATTCATGACTGGAACTAAGGAGAAAACAGTGTTTACTGTATTCTTTTCAGACAGTCAGAGTGTACATTTTAAATATCTAATTTAATTATAGAGAAGCTGAGTGAAAGTGGAAGAATACAGACAGTACTAAATTAGAATGCAACATAACATGAAACAAAACAAAGCAAAGCAATGCCGCAGGAGAAAGCCAGTTACTCTGAACTTTGCGGTTTAAAAGAGAACAACATTGGGCTATTGCCACAAAGTTCAAGCTTCATGCTTTCCCTGGTAAAAGCTACATGTATACTGGGATGTTGCTGATTTTGCCAAGGATCATGATGTACATAGGGTTGTACAAGTTTCTATTTATTGCTTGCACTGATTAGTTCTCAACTGTCTTGAGGCAGATCAAGTAGGTAATTGCCATGATATGGAATTCTGAAGATGTTCAAAATTTGTACCTTAACAAGTTGCCAGGATGTGCAAGCAAATATACTGATGCAGTCTTTGCAGTTTCTTCTTTCTGCTAGCGCCATGTATTTTCCATCTGTAGTGAAGTCAAGACCTATGGCAAAATTTGGAAAGGTCAGGAAAACAACACTGAACAACAACAATAGATCTGTCAGTCAATTACTGCCAGTCTCCAGCCTAGATACTAAATAAAGGTACCTTAGCTTACAGTCCAGACATAAATAATTTATTCAACGACATACATATCCTGAATGCAGGATTATCCATTTAACATACAGAAGCTTTTGCATGTGCATTATTTTTCAGCTGAACTGTATGTAAATGATTTGATTTTGAAGGCTTACTCTGTAATCTGAAATGTCCGGAGACCACCAATCCATGCAACGATTTATAACTGCCCTAAAATATCATTGGTAATATTAATTAACTTATTAATAGTTTTTAACTATGGTATTGTCTGTTCACAGATCTTTTAACATTCTCCCTATGATTGCCTAACAGTTGCTTATGACGAAAAAAAAAATGGCTGTGGACAGACTTAATAACTGTGGCAAAACAAAGCACAGGGCTATATACTGTATGCTCATACTGTAAGTGGGATAAAGCCAGTTACCAATGCACAAAAAATTAATCAATACCTGCATTGGCATGTTTGGGATACTTGATGTAGCTCACAGATTTGCTAACCAAAGACCAAACCGAGATTCTCAGCTGAAAAGAGTACAGTGTACAATTGTTAGAAAAAGATGTAATGAGATCAGGTTTGCAAAGAAACATTACAAATAGCTTCTTCCCAATCACTACTGCATTCTGTAAGTATGCTCTGCATGTTTCTACATATTAAGCACATACCTGAAAATCAGCAGTAGACAGAATATGTCTTCCATCAGGACTCCATCGCACAGCTACTAGTCCTGCTAGACCCTCATCAATTTTACATGTCCAGTCTGGTTTCTCAAGTGACCAGACCTATAAAATTTAAGAAAGAATCTCTAATAAGCTTTCTTTGACATGTAAAGATCTACGTGTACATGAATATACTTGACTAGACATACAATGTAACAGGGTTTTCATTATTTTTTTAGTCAGCTGAAGCCTTATTCTCCACACCCATAGCAAATTTATTACTTAGTGGGTGAATTCTCTAAACAACACGGACTTTCACCTGTAGCATCAAGGGAGAATCAAGCATACTCAGCCGTAACAGGTGTTACGGCTTATGGCCCTTAATGACAGCCCTGTGTAATATGGAAGCCGATGACTACAATAGGCAAGTCATGACAGACAAATACGTACAATGTAGATTTATATTAATACTGAAGTGCCACACATTGATACTAATATAGCCTTGTTTGTCCTGTTACTGAAAATAATGCCAATACCATTCAGCACTATTGAACTTAAAGTACACGTAAAACGATGCTGTGACAAACAAATGCAAGACATCCCAATATACATGTACATTTCTAAGGTATACATGTACATTGTATTTGAGCCAGAAATGGTTTTTCATTGAATGTGAATGTTTTCATAGACATTTAAGGATTGATTTGGACCAAATTTTGGGCTTTTTACCCAATGACATAGATCATTCTGACATTCTCGCCATGAATTGAACCACTCACTGCCAAGACAAGCTAATTACATTGGTGATAAGATGTGCAAAAATACATGTATACATGTACATGTCATCAAAGGAGAGGTGGGTGGTTAAAAAAATTGGATACAACTTACATGTGTACGACCATGGAACTTAGAGCAAGTAATCGTGAAAGGGGCAAGGAAGTCCCTTGGGTGCTAAAGGGTAGTCAATCTCTGTTAGAACAACAGGAGCATAATAGCATTGCATGGGACAAGTTTTGTAGACATTTTTGCATTGAGAATATTCCAGCATTTCAAACAAACATTTTGTTAAAATGTGATTTTTGATTCAAAATTTTGGGACTAAATTGACCAAGGATTAACATCACTAAGGAATGATGTACTATACAATGTATTAATGGTACTCTTTTTTACTTTTAATAACATAAATCTTCACTATTACTTTAATTTATTATTTCATTTAATTTCATTTGTCTCAACCTTGGAAATCAATCAATCAATCAATCAATCAATCTTTATTTGTACTCACTCTTGCTTAATAATATAAAAGTTACAATGTTCAATGAAAATATTACAAGTAAAAGTTAGAGTACTCGCTGCCTGGAATGTCCATAGGGGCTAGTGGAGCCAGGCAGACAGTTCAGGCAGCCAGTTCCATTTTCCAAACAGAAAGTGTGTATAACTAACCAGACAGTAACATTATGCATGAACTTACTTGCACAAGTCCCCTTTTGAACATTCCACATAAAATGTATAAGGAATCTGAAGACCACTGTGCGTGTATGTATAATAAAATCAAACAAGAGTTACACAAAGAAAACAATTAACAATGAAAAAAAAAATGTGCATACATAACAAAGTTTAATTGAGTCTGAAGTAAACTTCAAATGTATAAATACTTCAAAATTGATGTCAAAAGTATAACCACATCCAAAACTTCACTATACCTCTATGTATTGTATAACATCTAAACAGGTGTACAGTTGAAGAATCTGAAGGGTTTTCACATCCCTCACTAACAATCGATATTGAACACAATTACCCTGTAAATTGCATAAGAAACAAGTGAGCTTGTTCAAACTCTAGAGGACTTATCACGGCAATAAATAGCATTAAAAAATCACTATGATCAAGAGTGCATGAGGAAATTTTCATATTTATGAAAGCTTATGCAAAGTTAGTATAATTTAATACCATAAGAAATGCACAAGTAAATTGTGCTTTTCATGCATTCTGATTGATTAACTCAAACACGATTAGAAAGTATTATTCAACTCCGAGCAGCGATTTTGAAATTTCGCGGGATCTGTCAGTTTATTGTCAGAAATATAACAAATTAATGTTTTTGTCCGCTTGTTATTCAGCTTGTGTGGCACAAGTATACCCCACAGGTACTATAAAAGCTTACTGCTGCTTACTGAAACAATTATTCACCTCAGAGTAGGTGAAAGTGGCAGATATTTAAAACGCCGCTTCACCGCTCGGTCAATATTCACCACTATACACCTCCATTTCGGGGAATAATTGTTAAAGAGGTTATCAAAATCCAGAAGCTAGTAACCAAGGCCCATGGCATCATTTGTAACCTTGCACCTCTAAAAAAAAGGATCAGAGGGGAAAAAAAATGAAACTAGTAACTTACCAAGTATTTTCCATTTGGAGAGAACCCACTCAGCTGATTTGTCTGCTTAAAAAGCTCTGAGAAGTTCATCGTTAGGGAAATATGCTTTCCTGGTACAGTTCAGTGCATTCTTTGCGGTGAAAATATCACAAAATCTCCAATAACGAAACACCAAGAAATTCGAAGGAACCCGCCATAATAACAAACTTGGTAACCAAGCTTGTAGGATAGCCGTTACCACGCATGAGCTGCACTTTATCCGCTGACTGTAAATATTGTTTTCTCATCTCTTTTCTAAAGACGTGTATTGACCTCATCGGCCACTTTCAAGAAAGATCACAAGGCTAACTTGGAACGATGAAGCTCAAAAATCCCTTCAAAAACATCCCAACGCATATGGTAGGTTTTTTTTTTCCTGATCTCCATTTCGTAACAGTTTTACCTCAAGTTCCCGCTTATTTCTACTCTATTTATTCTGCACCCACGCTGTGACGTTCTGTGTCTTCTGTTCAAAATATAAACCACCGTTCAAACTAAATTTGAGCTTAACAGAATAAAAGCTTATGAGCAGTTAGATTAATTTATCAGTTTTATTCAGTAACTTCATCAAGCAGAGAGCTCCACGAATTTATGGAAACAAAAGAGGCGATCAATTCATTAAAAAAAAAAAAAAAAAAACACCCCATAAGTCTACTAATACCTGCAGTGTACATGCAAGTATACATGTTAGTGTACGAAGGGACGATCTTGTGTAGCTGCTCATTTTATTATTATTATTATTATTATTATTATTATTATTATTATTATTATTATTATTATTATTATTATTATTATTATTATTATTATTATTATTATTATTATAACCAAGCCCTTATGACTGCATGGCTACACTGCATGGTACCATTTCTAACAACTTTAATGTTTATTTGGTCTTAACTTACCTTTCTAAGTTGTGGTGCAGTTCTTTGGAAGTTTAGTTCTTATGCTATAGGCCTACATGTATTATTTCTTTCTTTTTCAATGTCGTGTACAGTGTAGCCTCTGAGCAGGCTCTAGTGTTTGGCTTTCACACTCAGGTGCTACTATCTTGACTTTTCACTTTGGTGCTTGAGCGAGTTTACTAATGACGCATGGGGGGCTTACCTAGAACATGCACAAAAGCCATTAAATTTTGAAGTTCCTCCATTCGCCCATGAATAGAGCATTCTGATTGGTCAGAAATGACAAGTGCCATTAGTGTTACAAAAACTAGGACAACCAAGTCGAAACAAATCAATGCAACTCAAAGATTATCTGCGCCAAGGGTACATGCCACTAGAATTAGAATGCAAGCAGTGGAATGTCTAGCGTTCTCACAGATATTATCACTGCTCAAGGGGCAGAATTTAGAATTCAATTGCTTTCTTGCAGGCTCTCAACTACTTCATACACTGAATCTTCTCTTGCAGCTTAGCTACATTTGTGCCTATCTTGTGGCTTCACTGCTCACATCTCCAACCTAAACATGAGAACCTGCTTGCAGGCTACAGCATTTACCGTAATTATAATGTGTGCAGAAGCAATTAAACTTTGCATTTTCAATATAGGCTGAAAAAAAAAAAAAAGAGGAAAAATAACAGCAAATTTTTTGTTAATATATACGTAAGTAGTGTTTCCATAACCTGTTCTCTCACTAGCACCTTGTGAAATCTTCAGATAATAATTATGGCATGGCCAAATCACAGATACAACTTTTTGTCCATAAGGAGGTTTGTCATTGAAGGAAATAGGGATCTTATGTATGAGTTGGGTATATATCTATATGTACATGTATATGCAAGTACATTGTAAGCCATGTTTCAAAGGCATCACTGAACTTCTACCATGAAAAGGTGATGGGATGGGACAGGTTTTCTTCACTGCCAAACTAAAGTTTTAACCTGTGCATGTACTTGTATGTTATTTGGTTGTAGACTAACATGCATGTAATTTGTACAATGCTGTTGCAGGTATATATTCTTTTTTGTACATATAATATCTCTCTTTCGTACTGTTGTAGGACTATGAAGGTCAAAAACTAGCAGAAAGGCTTTTCCATATCATAATATTGTTTTTCGGGGTAAGTAAAATGATTAAATAAATATATTTTGTTCATCACACATTTTATCTTGAATCATTTCATGACTGTAAACCCATTTTTAGGTATATGCAAGGTGGAGGAGTGTGGAACATTATTTCAGTATTGTGATGAATAAGTGACGAGAAAAGCACGCTGTTACGTGCAAGATTTTCATGAGTATAGATTCACCTTAAAGCATTTCTTCCACCTCCACAACATGCCTGGTTTTCTAAAGTAAATTCTTTAAGATGTAAAGCAGTTGATATAGTCATAGAGAGCAATGTGCAATTAGTTGCAAACATCCAAAAAATAATAACAAACAAACAAAAAAGGAAGTCAAACATTTGAAGAATTCAAATAGCAGTGTATTTCCATAGCACAGAATCCTTTCCCTGTGGTAGTCATACAGATTGTATCATTCTGGTGTTTTTTTTTTTTCCTTGACAGGCTGTTGGTTTTCTCTGGGGTTACTACATACAGCAGTTTGGTGCGACTATTATCATTGTTGCTGCTGGATTTATTGTTAGCTGCATCGTAAGTAATGGAACAATAAAATTTGTTGTCACCTTGCCTTAAAATTGTCATAATATTTTGATAGTATTTTGTGCTTCCCCCTCCCCCTCCACACTACCCACCCACATAGTAAACCAAATCAAAAAGAAGCCCCACCTCCAAAACTTTCAGACTCAAAGTCAGGGTCAGGTTGTTCAAAAGCTGGTTAATGCTAACCCAGGATTAAAAGTTAACCAAACTATTAATTTTTCTTGTATAAAATGTTTTTCTCTACTATGTTTGTGAAGTTTGAGATAATCAGGTTATTCAAACCCAAGAGGATAAACAAACATACAAACAAACAGAAAACCTCACGGAAAAGGAAAAATTATAGAATCAAAATTCTTGCTAATCCTGGGTTAGCTTAATCAGGCTTTGAACAACCCAGCCCAGAGATGCTGGTATTTCAGGAGGGAGTAAATCTAGAGGACCCAAAGAAAAACCCTGAGGGCAATGCAGGAACCTACAACAAACTCAACAAACTCGACCCACATACTTGTATGACACTGGGCTGGAATTGAATAAAATAAATAAAATAAATTAACTTGGCCACATTGGTGGGCGGCAAGCACTCCCACCACTGCACCATCCCTGCTCCTGAAAAATAAGCCCCACGTAGACATTTAGTTCACGCTATTACTATTATAGGAGTTCAGCTACATTCCTGGTGTGCAACACTGTTGTCTGGGCAGTCGACTGAATTGCTCTTGTATGTTTTGTTACAGTTGGTGTTACCTCCCTGGCCCATGTACAGAAAACATGCACTCGACTGGCAGAAACCTCGCCCAGAAAAAACCGACACAAAGAGAGAAGGAGGAAAGAAAAAGCAAAAGTAGTTGCTTTGCTTTTTTAGGTCTTGCTTTGTAATAGTAAAATGAAATAGCATTAAATATCTGTACAATTGTACAATAAATATAATCATGTACAATTCTCTTGTTACAGTTTACTTTTTAGTTTTTTTTTTTTTTCTACGTAAGGGATTTTTTCGTGATCTGGTGGCAGTAGGTTGCGGTAAGGCCTTCCCACTTTTGTACTGCCATGTCTCCACCAGTCTTGAGGGATGACCTTATTTTTTAACTTTTCTTGAATAAGCAAATTCAAACTTTACCAAAAGACGCTTAACCGCAGGAAACCCTTGCATACAATCAATGTAAACATCCCCTCCCTTTAAGCCGTTTTTAGTTTTATTTCTGATGGGAATACAAAATGGTAAGAGTTTATTTCAGCGTAGTGATAAAAAAAACCAAAGCAAATGCAAATTACTTTGGACACTCAAGTAAAAACCACTCTCAAAGGACAATTTGTTCATTTGTCCGTCTTTAAGGCCAGGTTTTAACGAGCGTGGGAAGGGTGTTTTTCACTGCGGATTTCTGTCTTCAACAGTTGACTTGAAACTTTGTATAAGCTTCCAAAAAAATGCCATCATTTACCTTTTCAATTTGCCATGGGCGATATATGGTTGTTTGTCTTCTTCTTCGTCTCCTTCTCCTTTTTGGTGATCCGAAAAACACGTCAAAACGCTTTTCTGTTTACATTGTGACCAAAACAAAAGAATAAAGCGCGCGCTGTTATAAACCAATCAGGTGTAAGGTCCACTTCTTTTGTGCGCGAGCACGAACGTTAAATAACGAATTATTTTTCTGATAAAACTGCATCGTTTGTCTGAACTCGTTTCTCAAGTAGAAAACATTCTGCTCCCAGGGAATATGTTTATTTCCATAAATATCAGATATCACTGAAAAAACAGCAGCAGAGGAAAGTGTCGTTGAAAAAAAGCTAAAAAAATGAAACGGGTTCTTATTTGGAATATTTCGTCTGTACAGTGTATCGAGTGTCAATAACCTGAAATAAATCAAGGGATTTATAGCAGTGTTAACCTTGGATCAGAACGCCAGATTGTAGGTAAGAATAGAGCGACACTGCCCGTAAAGAGCATCACCCCTCAAATAAGCGCTACCATCGAAAAAGCGCCCCTCCCGGCGGGCAAAGTTAAAATAAGCGCCTCCCCTCGAGTACTGAGACAATAAAGGATGCATAGTTTTGGTCGTGTTTAACTGCAAGCAACTCATGATTATCGACTCATTAAAGCACTGCGAATTGACCGTCGTAACGGATGGTAGTGAAGATCTGCTGAGTTATTGCCTAAAGCCCGCAACCTCGTTCCCAGGGTCTTTGGACCCTGGGAACGAGGTTGCAAAGCCCAACCAACTTTGTGCAGCAGGTGAAGACCGGCTGAAAGGGCTACATTACTAGTTCTTTAAGAGGGAGAGAAAGGATCCCTCTGAGACTGAGACTTCTGGGGGACTGAAACATACATATATTACAATTTGGAAAAATTAAGGAAGCCCCCCCTCGATTAAACGCCTCCCTCGAATAAGCGCCTCCCGTCTTCTCTTAAATTTGAAATAAGCGCCCCGGGTGCTAATTCGAGGATTTACGGTATCTTGTTCCTGTACGGCTTTTCCCAGGCCTTCACCATCAATTGCTTCGTCAGTAATTGTTTTACTAGACAGTCTCTTAGCTTTAGTAGCGAAATTACAAGACGTGTGACGACAAGTGGGAGTGTTTCCCGCGCAACAAAGAAGAAAGTAAACTGAATCTTGATTATCGGTTGTAGGTTTACGTCGATAAGTTTAAAATTAGAATACAAGTGAACTAAACTATACGTCGTTAGGTAACAGTCGACTAAAGCCGCATGGCTTCGATGGACAGCATTGTGGTAGTTTTCGCGGCGATGTATATACATATGTAACTAATCATGGCAGCTAATGAAGAACAGCGCGATAAACGCACCTGTTTGGAGGGACTTCTGCTGCCACGATCACTTAAGGTTTTGAACTGCGCTTTTAAGCTTAATTCAGTTAAAATGCAAATGTTTCTGGTTGATTTAAAAACATAACACAAAAACCTCCATATAAAAGTCCTTAAGCTCATGATCAGGTGCACGTATGGTTATTACTCTTCAACGCTTGGAGCGGTCTCACTACGGAGCCAAGTGACCGTATTTCACATCTCATATGCATGGTGCTAGTTAGTGAAAAATTTTAGTTTAAAGCTCACCAACTAAGGCTGCTACGAAACAATTTTAATGATTTTTAAGCAACAGCTGAAAGAAATTTGAAGTCTTCATCCGAAAGGCGTTAGTTAGAAGATGAGGGGTGTTCGTTTCAGTGTTTAGCCATTTTGGCGGGAATAATGCCCGCCACATTATTTCAGATAAAAACTCCCGAAAAACGTGTTCGGGATGTGGTGAGTACCCGTAAAGCTTATGGGAAAAAGCGACGTGATTTTCGCTGACATGATACCAGTGCGAGTTCACCCCGGTTTGCGGTTGTGGCTCTGTAACACGGTACGTGATACCAGCTTAAAAGGGAGTTTAAGAAACCACGGCAGCGACGCCGAGGACAGTGTCGATAAAAAAAAACGATTTTATATTTTACCTACGAATCTCGCGATACTCTGAAGTCATTTACTTTGTTTATCACTGCCAAAACTATCCCAAAACTAAATCCCGAACACAGCGATAAATTTGAATTAAAAGTTTAAAACACTGACCGTTGGTGGTTCACGTTCTCCAGACAACGCAGAATTTGGTCATTTCACGTTGTTGTTTTGCAGAGGACGGCAAAGAAATGTTCTGATTTATAACACACGTGTACAGCCATTGTATTGTTCATTAAATCTTTTGTTTGGTGACGTTCCCATTGCCGTTGCCGTTGCCGTCGTGGTTTTCTTAAGCTCCCTAAAGTGAAATATGGAACGAGTCATATATCTCAGTGCGATTCAAGATTTTCGCTCCGAAACGAAAATCCGAATTAGTGCATGTCATGTGACGATGAATGCCCAATCCCATCTATTTAATTAGTATCACATCAGCTGTCTCGTGGCTGAGTGGAACGGGTAGTGCATCGTGGTGCATGTGTAGCCTTCAAGGTAGTGTCAATGAGCTACGTTAGAAGTGGCAAGCGTCCCTTCGCGTCGAAGCAATAGAAAGTTAGCAATCATTCTCGCGTAGAACGAGCACCTCTTCTTATCACACGCAAACACTTTCTTAGTTATGGGTTTACCATATTTGACATATTACCATATTTGACGACCAGCGTTTGCTAAAGACCTCGTAAACTGTTAATAGACTTTTTTAGCTTGGCAGTTTGTTGCCCCATTTCAGAGCATGTGATGCTACTCTTGAGAATTCTTGCTGGCAAATTTTCAAATAGTCGCGTTTAGGTGAATGAATAATTTTAAGATGGATTAATGAACAACTTTCTAGTGAATATCACATGGTCTGTACTGTGAAAACACACCGCCCAAACTAAGAAGGTCCATTACATTACACAGCAGCTGGCTGACTCTGTAGCCGCGTTTGGACTCGAGTCGTTTTTCGATGCTTGCCTTTTCACCGTTGTATCTATCGCCGTCTTAATTTTAACATACCGTATAGTTTCTGCCCGTAAATGTTAATATTTTTGGGATTTTTCCGTTGATTCTACACTCTTTTTCATTTTATATATAAGAATATTGTTTTTCCGGCCCAAGCTGAATATTCTTATTTCTCTGTCGAGTTTAGTCTGAAAACATTCTTGTGAATATTTTTTGATTATGGCGTATGACATTTCGGTTTTATTGACTTTGATGGAGTCGAAGTAATTAATTTGGAGCCAGCCTGCTCGTTATGATGTACATAACTTCTTGCAGAAATGTTGTTAGCATCGAGCAAACGGCTTGTGCTGTTACTGTTGTTTTTTGGCTAGTTTTGCCGTTTAGAGGAAGAATTTTACGCGGTTTCGTTAAAAACCTATGATTGTATTGCATTTACAAATTTTCAACGCACGAAATTATAGCGTTTTCAAAATCTCAGCCTCGAGCTTATTCTTAAATTATTCTTAAAATTTCGCAAATTTCAGCCTCGGCTCGATATTCTTACAAAATATATTCTTATACTGAAAATAAAGATGTATCATTATCATGGCCTACATCACTCAGTCTTTAAATTTTTCTACTGTATTTATTCAATTTTATTTTACTTTATTCTTTGTTGCAATTGTCAGTGAATAAAATTCACTATTGTGATGTTAAGTTAAGTTGGCAAACATATGTTTGTTTATCTGATCTCTACGCCAAAGTTTGGCTTTCAGTTTCTCAATGCAAGTACTTTCATGGTCAAAGACTTTGACATGTAAAAATGGCTTAATAGCTATATTTCTAAAGACACGTGCATAAATGACAATGGAACCTAAACATTTTAAAGTAGAATTGGTGTTTCTGACAGGTCACGTGACATGTCACGCGACGTTTAGCAGAAAATAGCCATTATTAGAGGAATTGGTGGCGCGTTTTAGAAATATCATCCAACAAAAACGCGTTTTAGATGCAGGTCAGTTATATCCATCCCTTCCCACGTTCCTAACAACAACAACAACAACAACAACAACAAAATGGTACGTGAGCTGCTTATCATGTATTCTCCTAGCTAAAAGCTTACCAATTATACCACCATATGGTATTGCATGACAATTGACCAATGGGCCCGTTATCACCGGGTTAATAAGATAACATGTCAATCTATATATGAATGCATTAAGTTTTTTCTGTTTTCAGAACTCCAATACATACACGTATAAAATGAAGTTGGCCTTCGTTGCCTTGTTTCTCCTTCTTACTGATTACATGGAGTCAGCAGGCACAAGTAAGTTTTAAAGCTCAGTGTGTTTCTTTATATTGAGTATGATTCTTTCCTCGTGTACTGGTAAACAGAGGAATAGGCATTTTATTTTCCTTGCTTAGGAGTCTTTCTTTAGCTGTATGTAGTCATGGTATCGTTGGGTTTTTTGAATCAGTTATTCTGCATCAGTATACAAGCTACAACTGAAGCTAGGATTATCGCGGATTTCTTTAAGGAAAATGTTGCCATTCACTTCGAACGAAAATGGTTCCATTTGAACATCAGAATGTGTAGGTAATTTGGAAACGTATTGAAACATGTTTGCAAATGGTCGACTACGAAAATGATATTATCAAAACTGAAAAATCCTCTCCCAAGTGTACTTATTCTACTGAAATACTTGCACGAAGGCGATATGTAAATAAATGAAAAAGTGACGAGAAAAATAGGGATAGTGCAGAAGGAGTAGACCATATGTAAATTTTTACGTTGACTTGATGCATATCAGTCATGTTTCTTGCTGGAATGGATTGCTGAGGCGACCAATATCCACACAAATGCATGGGAGTCCGGGTAGTTACATTGACATTTTTCGCGTCATTAATCATTCATAACGTAAAACTCGAATTGTTCCAATCTAGAACAATTTGATGCTCCTGTCGTGAAAATTGATAAAATAAAATAACAATTAAAATAACAATTACACATGACAGCCCACATACAAATACCTTCCTTTGTTTTAAAAAGTAAATTAATGAAATATTACTTTGAAATTTTGGGCCGAATGTATAACAAGGTTCCAAGTGAATATTTATTTTCTTAGCATTTTATTATGGACACACAGTTCATCTCACACAGAAAAGTTCTCCATACAACACACTGTCTGAATTGATTATTGTTCAGCCTATTCCGACGGAAGAGGGAGGGTGGGTGGAGGGGGGGGGGGGGGGGAAGGGAGGCTCCCGGTGACCTAAGCTGTTTTCTGTTGTTGCTATTGTTTTTGTTATAGTTTGTTTAAATTGATTTTTATTAGTTTTGAGACATTTTTGTGTCTTTCTGACATTTCTAAACTATCAGATTATTCAAGATGGAGCTGTTTCAGATATCCCGACATTATCACCACTTGATATGTCCCGATCATGCCATATTGCTAACCTTTGGTGAAACATTTTAATTGAGACGAATTCCTCTCAGTGTAATTATCATTGCTTGAAAAATGTCCTTGAAGTTACGCATGTGGGTGTTTAATTAACCCCCCCACCCCGACAAATGTTTGGAGGAAAACTCGGTCAGGGAACTCACATGATTATAGTGACGTCATCGTTTTCAAAATGCTCCACTTTCAAACCGTTTTCCGTCCGCACTAAAACGCTAAGCCGGCGTTTTCAATTTCCTCCGGTTTGACTGAAGATCTTGTTCGAGACCTTTTCGTGGCGGATTAGCTAGTGTGGACGGTAGGCCTAACCCTAGAAATAAAGCTGCGTCTTCAAATTTCTCCAGCGTAGTATGGGCGGAGCCTAAAACGGAATATCTAATAGTGAAGGCGGAATTAGATATGCCTGTTCTCAATTGAACAAATTGACGTCAGTTTTTTATACGTCTGTCCTCTTATTGATGATAAATTGCGTCATAACATTGTCAAAGTGGTTGTGGAACCACGAACCGCAGGCGAGTGGTTCTACAGTAAACTTTGACAATGTTATGACGAGATTTATCACCAATAAGAGGACAGACACATAAAAAAACTGATGTCAATTTGTTTTTTACAATAACAAGACCCCAAAATGGTCAAATGCCGGGAATAAATGAGGGGAAAAGACGCGTAAACTTGCCGTAAATAAAGATAAGTGAATTTTATTCAAAATGACGCGAACATTGTCAATAGCTTTTCTCGCTCTTTGATTGGCTACTTAAAAAAGTCCATAAAATCTCATTGGTTAACAAGTTGACAATTTGGCAGCTGAAAGTTGAACTTGAAAGCTTGGATAAATTAAAATTTTATCCGTCTGTACTCTTATTGATGATAAAAATGAGCCAATCAGCGCGCGAGAAATTAGGCAGCTATTGCTGTATTTTAAATTGTGATGCATTGTATATTCCTTACAGTTGAAGATTTGGTTGTCCATTACTACGACAAGAATATCAGCACAATTGACCTTCTTAGAAGACTGAACATGAGTCACGCGCGTTTTGATGTGCAAGATATTAAATGTCATTTGTTTAAATACTCGTGTGAGACAGTATGCCCTTTACAGAATGAAGACCAGGAAAGAATGGACCGCAAGGCGTGTTACTGCGATAAGTTATGTGTTGAGCTTGGTGACTGCTGTTTTGACTACTTCTTAAGGTTAGTGGGTAAAAATGATTATCTTTCCGATAGTGATATAACTTCAATATAGTTTGGATATCATAAATATTCTTGTTCTTTGGCCATTTCAATTTCAGAAGGAAAAGAAAAGAAACTTCTCAAATGGATTAATAATTCATTAAGTTAAAACAAAGAAAATCACAACAGTGAAGGAGGTTTGGATACCCGGTCTTAATTAGCATAGATTTTGACGATGTTACTTCTCCGTTTACTCCTTAGTTTTTGTTTCGATTGAGCATATATATCAAACACTCGAGACAGTGGTTTATTGGCCATCCAAACACCTCGAATTTCGTCAAAAATACTCCGCTGCGCGTCGTATTTTCAACTCTCTTTTCGGTGTTTGGATATCCCGATGAAACACTGTCTCTCGTGTTTGATGCATTACATCAAATGGGACCATTTTGAAATCCTCGCTACTGGAAAGTCAGACTTGCATTGTAAAATTAAAAAAAGGCTACTGATCAGTGACTTAAAACCCTCACTTAAAGAAAACATTGGAAGTGATGAGAAGCTGTTTCTTTATTAATCTCTACCGGAAGTATCTACTATCGGAAGTATCAATTTTATCAATAATTTTTAGCTTGACACCGGTGCCTCGCTTTATTTTTAAATTTATAACTTTTTGTTAGACAGTTATAACCGTAGCTTCTGAAGAAGAGACTCTATCCTTAAGGCCAGGGAAGCTTTTTTAATTTAAAAAGGCAGAACAATTGATCCCGATGGTCTGAACATCCGTGAAGAAACATATTAATTGTTTCCTTCTATTATGTTCTTTTATTATTTTATTTTACTGTGTGCTTATCTTTAATTTACACTGTCAATTAGTTTTACGTATTTCCAGTATTACGAAAATTTGCTACATAAAATCACGTCCCTATGTAAAATTCTCATTGTACCTGAAGAAGGCTGGTTTGGCCAACCGAAATATAGCACACCTTCAAAAATAATCCTACGTTGTATCGGTTTCTGCTTTTGTATTCTTCATTTTATATGTGAAGCCGATTAGATCACTATTGATCCAACGTATACCAGCAGGATCATCGTTCCGGTAGCTCGCTTAATCGTTTTATAGTCCTTCTGAAGATGTATGTTGTAACATATATACGAAACGTCAAGTTAGTACAGTCAAGATTTTTAGACCATGCGTTTTCCATTTGAAATGTTTGTAACCACTGTTTGTTTCCTTTTCCTTCTGAAATAGTTTGGTAGCACCTGTCTTTTTACAAATGACTTATCTAACAGTTGATTGAAGTTTTTTCCACCGAGACTGCTAAGCAGTGATGACGCGCTCTCTTTAAGCTACGCTACGCGGAACAAGTCGGATTTTCTTACTTACCTAATGCTTTGACTTTTTTATGATTTCGTAACTAACGACAACTGTTGCTATTGTTTTCCGAAGGTGTAGCGCTGCCAAAACAGCCGGCAAGCCTTGGGTTCCTAAATTAACCTGCGTAACCTGCAGTTATAACCAGCTGCCGCTCATTACAGATAACTATGGTTATGTCATGGTAAGTAGCTGTCCACAACACAACACCGACAAGAATCTGGAATCTTTGTGTACATCTCCTAAAGCTGACTTCTTTGGAATGCTGCCTTTGTCAGACTTGCAAAACAGGACAACATACAAGAATGTATTCTGCACCAGTTGTAATCAAGCCAGGAACCTGACGTATTGGATTTTTTCTGCCTCGTGCGAAGGTTACAATTCTAATGACATTCCAACAAACAGATCGCTGATGCTGGCGTTCATAATGACGAATTGTCAATGGGATTTTGAGCCACCCCGCGGTCATAGTGAAAAAGTGTGTCTAGCCGTAAAGGAAAATTGTCCAGATTCAGAACTTGTTGATGAGGAACCACTGCTAAGAGATTTGTGTTCATTTTACTCCTTTCCAGTCTGTCCAGACTTCCAACCAAAGAACCCGCATTGCGATATTTGCAAAGGAAAGGACATAAGCCAGTATTCATGTATATGCGGAGAGTTTGGCCACATTGGACGCCCTACACCCCCGTCTTTGAATATCTTGTTTGATTTTTCGTCCTCTTCTCATTCGGTGGAAGTGGGAGAAAGGAAGAGCGTTGTAAGGAACAAAGTGTGCGCTGGGGGTTCCGTATTTGACCCCTTCAAGGAGGAATGCGTACAAATTCATGTACCCATGTCAGTCCCCGAAAGGCCTAACATAAACACTAGAGGCTCAATAAACGGACCATCTATTAAGGGTTTTCCAGATGGAACTTTCATCAATTGTTCCTATGTCAAGATGAACATCAGTGCGGTAACTATTCTGTCTAACGGCTCGATTTGGATTCCTTTACACAAAAGAATATACAAAAAGGAAAGGTACGCCATCAATGGCTCGGCACTGCTCCTTTGCGCAGACTTCAAACGCAATTACACTGAAACCGAGACGCTTGTTTCCATGGAGATAACACCACTTCAGATATTAACATACACGGGCTGCACCATCTCCATGATGTCTTTGATTTCCCTCCTGGGTATCTACATTGCTCTGCCGGAACTCAGAACATTACCTGGAGAGAACCTCATGAGTCTATCATGTGCAATGCTTTTGTATCATATCTTCTTCTTATTGACCGGTCAGACGGACAAACCAAATCTTTGCATGGCGGTATCAGTCCTGCTTCATTACTTTTTGCTGTCTTCATTCTGCTGGATGGGCGTGATGGCTTTCGATGTTGAAAAGACATTTGGAGCAAAAGGTAACTGATTTTATATCGTCCCAGTAGTACAGTAGCGTAGATTTCTAATGAGGTGATCACCCTTAATCATTGACTTCCAGATCTATCCTGTGCAAAGCACAATTCAGTGCAGGAGGGCATGTGTCAAGCATGAAATTAAATTATCTCGCTTTGCTTTCGAAAAGGGGACCTAAGGGACCGTTCATTTTTTATGAGGGAGTGGGGGCTGGTGGGATTTGGGAAGCACCATTTAAAAATCGCATGACCCCCCCTCAGCCTACCAATTTTTTCACATGGCCCCCCCTTATAGCGGTCATTTTTTGGGATGACCCCCCCCCAAAAAAAAATTGAACAAACAATATTTAGATTTCAACTTTTTTAATATTTCTCTATTATCCCCCTACTTCACGTTATTGTGCTCACTATGAAGACAATATTTACAATCTCTATACGACAGGGAGCTGTTGTTTAAAAAACAAATCAAAAGAAAGAGAAGTCAATCTCGGATCTCCTAGTTATGGCTCGCCCTGAGCGTGTGGCATTTGGCCTCTCATTGGCATCTTCCTCATCTGAATTGATGAATGCAAGAATGACGTCACTTGAGTCATCTCCTCCCCCAGAGTCAATGGCATCACTGTCATACTCATCATTGTCACTTTCATCCGTCCTGGCATTTCTCAGTGTTGGTTGGCCAGCTCTGAGAGGACTCTTCTGCTGTAAGCATGAATGTCTTACAATTGCCTTTACTTTCTCACTCTTGCTGCTTTTCAAATGCTGCTTCAGCCCGTGGTGGTTTGAGTACTTGTTTAGTTCTGGAACATGTAGCTTTATAAGCTTGGTTAGACCTTCGCACAACTCAGTCCAAGGATAATCCTCCTCCCTACTTAACTTTGCCTTTTCTTCTGCTCTCTTTTTCCTTTTAAATTCCAGCACTTCAAGATGCTGAAGATAATCCACCACAAACTTCGATTTGAGAATAAACTTATCTGCAAATAGAGCAACGCTCTCTGGGTCAGATAAAACCAGCCTGCCACTTCCATACTCTTTCTTCTTTATATTGTTAATCCAATCGGGGAAAGAGCGCATTACTACATGAGCATCATGAAAGAGGCTCATTCCAAAATGCGCAATAATGGCGAAAGCGACAAGTCGTTTAAGAAAAGGTTTACAGCTGGACGATCCAGGCAGTTTGACATCTTACAAGCAAAAGAAGCAATTTTTCTAGGTGCGGATGGCTGTTCAGAAAGGGCGGGTGAGTTTTCCATGCAAGGGTACCAGTTGAAGCCCAGTGATGGAAGAAAACTGAACTTCTCCATCAAAGAGCACAGAGCAATGGTGGAAAAGTTGAATGTCATATTGAAAGCTGTAAAGGAACACGATTCCACACTCTTTCAGTCCAATGGGCTTGCTTTAAAGCAGGGCGAAGAATTTGCCCACAGTTTTAATGTAAAACAGATCAAATGTACAGAAGCTAAGTTGATGAAGGTCACGCAGGACATGGAAGCACTAGAAAATAAGAAGAGCAATTATAACAGCATATTCAAAGGCATACTCAAACAGCACATCAACAAAAGGAGAAGGAAAAAAGAAAACCGCAGAAAGTCAAATGAAAGAAAGAGGAAGCGGACTGAAAACAACGTCCAACGAGTTTATGGAATCTGTGTTGGAAACCCGCTAGGAAATGATCTTCCACAATGCCTTGTGTACCCTCCTAGAACGGCCGTCCCGGAAGAGTGTCTTAAAGTTGAGGATGTTGCCACGTCGATATTTAGAAGAGATGGGCCATACATCGCCCAGCTCTTGGAAGGGAATTATTTCACCAATGCTGCAAGAAGCAGAATCACCACCAACCTTGAGCGGGAAGTCAGAGATTATGTTTACACCTTCATGTACCCTGAAGAGTACACTCTGACGGAAAGCATTGCTGCTTCTTGCAGCATTGGTGAAAGAGACTCCCATAGCAGCCCAAGCGGCGACGAAGAACTCGACGACAGCGGAGATGAAGATGAGTGCCGGTGAAAGTTGCATTCGAAAATAACAGTGTTAAATACTTCTTTTCAGTAGCTACAAATGCTTTTTATCGCCAAACGTTTTTTTAAAGCAGAAGGAAAGTTTGTAATAAATTTGTATCCTGCCTTCTATGTTTATTCTATAGCAATTTTTTTGATATTCAAACATTATGCCATTTTAAAGTTTTACTAAAATATTTCACGTGACCCCCCCTTTTTCCCTTATTTTTTTGGGATGGCCCCCCCTCGAAAGCCATTTTTTTTCGCATGCCCCCCCCCCAAATCCCACCAGCCCCCCCTACCTTATAAAAAATGAACGGTCCCTAATTATATGCTCTTCTCTAAAACGGGCAATAACAGCGATGAAACATACAAATGCTTCAATTATATCTTGGATAAAAAGGTAGGGTTAAATTATACAGTAAAGGACTGAAGATAGTCAATAAGCATGGCAAGACAATTATTCTCCACATTCTCAAGCTTGTTTGCTAATTCTTTTTTTGTGTTTTGTTTTTTCCATCAAATACATGTAGGAAAAGCCCGACCTCGTCATGATGACAACAGAAAAACGTTAGTAAAATACAGTATTTTTGCCTGGATCACACCAGCTGTGATCGTGATTACTAGTGTAACTCTCGATAAAACAAACACTGTCATCATTGGATACGGTGAGTTGAATTATAGATTGAAATATGATCAAGTGAGATGTTAAAAGATTTAGTCATATAGCATGCATCTTTTCCGTGTTGCTCACACCTATCGACCAATGAGCGCGCGCGTAGTGTTTCAGTCCTTCTATAAAATATTAAGGTTAAGAGCGTAAAACAAGAACGAACCGAATGCCAAAAAAAGGCTAATGATAAAAATGTTCAGGTTAAAATCATAGAAGACAAGTGAAGATGAACAACGCGTCCGCTGAAATACAAGCCTGGGCAGTTAACTTGTGTTGTGAAAAATGAAGTGTAGTCTACTCGGGATGCGGAGTACCCGGGGGGGGGGGGGGAGAGAGAGACCTCCGTATGAAAAAGTCGGGGATGCTAGTCGTAAAATTTGAAATAAACCCTAAAGGAGACCAAGCTGGGCATAAGCTTTATTTCAGGCCCCCAAAAGATATCACTTAAAACGGAATAGGTTTCCTCTGTTCAGGAAAGGAGACCGCGCTAGTAGACCGTTTTCGAGAGAACGGCAGAAGTCGAGCCTAAAAACGGAAATAAGAGCGTTTATTAAGTATTCTTGTTTCTTCGGTTGCACCCTTAGAGATACTTTGAAAGCGAAAAATAGTGGCGTTTCGTCATGAACAAACAAAGTGACACCAGAATCCCTGATTTGTATGCCCCTAGGTGAGATGAAGAGCATTCCCGACATTTTCATTTGGGAGTCCAAGTATACCAGGGACCAAGTATACCAGTTAACAGCCGCATGAATTTGTTCCCGAACTTATTCAATGTTTTAAGTATTTTTTTTCAAATTTCCCCCTCACTAGCTGAAGTATTCTGCTGGATTTCGAATGGGAGAGCACTGCTACTGGTTCTTGGTGTTCCTGTGGCTATGATTTTGTTGTTTAACGTCGGGGCTCTTACTTTGACGATGATTTCTATTTGGAAAGTACAAAAGGTACTATTAGAATGTTTTTGTTATTATTATTATTATTATTATTATTATTATTATTAAATGCCGCTGAAAGTGAGTAGATGTAAGTTAGGTTAATCACAGCTGTAGGTAAATAATGCCAAATGAGCTTGATCTAATTTTGTATACATAACTAAGTAAAGAAATTTCCCTTAAATTTGCTCAGAAAGCTTCTTACAGTAGTTCTATTGAATTTGCCGCAAATGATAAATTTAGCAAAAAATGATCAATTTCTTCGTTTGCAAACTGACTCGTTTCAAGTCATTCATACCAATACTAACTTTGGCAAATCATTCACTATCAAATAACTATAGCTTGTTCTGTGGTGACGTGATTTCGGAACGATTAATACTGAACTTAGTATTAGCAGTGATTATAAAGAATTCTTGACCACATCAATTTACATTTTTTTTACTGCGTTGAGCTAAAACCTCCTATGTCAGGACCGTTCTGTCTGTTATTTCTGCTTGCCTCACACAGACCACCCGCCGCGTGACAGATCAGAGTAACCAGACCTGCCTGCCTATCCTGTACATCAAACTGTCATCAGTAATGGGATTTACCTGGATATTAGGCTTTATCGAACCATTCACGAAAGTCGAATTTCTTGCTTATCTCTTCGTCATTTTAAACAGTCTTCAAGGTAAGTTCTAGCATTGTGGTGAAAGAGGTCTACTGCATTAAACTGTATTTTTTAAATCAGTCTACTCAGATAATACTAACTCTGATAGAGCATCTTTCATTTGAGCTTGCAAAGTAATTTATGTTCGTTTGCTTTTGTTCTGTACATCGTGCGATTAGCTTAAAAAAAGATACTCGCGCCACTTTGTTATCCAATCATCAGAAGTAAAACCAAAACCAATCTTAACTATAGAGTAGTTTAATTTTCATTGAGTTTCGCAAAGGAATTCGCTTTGCATTACTACTGTACCCAATAGAGGTTTTGCTCGGCAGCCAGGTCGCATGGCAGGAACAATAGATTCTTTTTCCTTTGGGAAAAAATGTTCTTTCTAATTCAAAACATTTTTATTGTTTCTGCAATGCAACATGGCTGTTCTATAAAACCTCTATTGGCTTACAAAACTCGCGCCACTTTTTCATCCAATTAGAAGTAAAACCACAATCGTGACTTGTTCGCACACGTTTTCCCGCGCCTCGCGTCAGCTACATGTAATTACTTCGAGTTTTGATTGGTTGACTTGTCTGTGTCCTTTGTAATTGGCCAGAGTGATTACTTTGGTTTTGGGTTTACGACACTCAATTGAAAACCACTTTGTTCAGTGCTACACTCAATTGAAAACCATTCTACTGATGCTGGTTTTGACCTACATACCTACTGCTACTATAAATTACACAATAGACTTCATCGTCTCATCAAATGATTAATTATAGTGATTAATTATAGCTTTCATAACTAAGTCCCATACAGCAAAATGACCATTATACAATGCAGCTACCTCATTGGCTAATAATTATTTCTTTATTCATTCATGTGTTCATTTATTTATTTATTTATTTATTTATTTAGTTCGTTAATTGGTTAGTTAGTTATTTTTATTTCCTGTTTATGTATGAAAAAATATCTGTCCACAATAGGTAAGGAAACATATGAAACTGTCCACTTTGCTAGTGTGTTTACTCGGATGAACATTTCTTTCAGGGTTCTTTATCTTCCTCGCTTTTGTGGCAAACAAAAGGACGTTGAACAAAGTGAGAGCTGGCTGGATGGCACGATTTCATCGATTGGGAAATACAGATACGGCCACACCCCAGTCCAGAGAGACCCGCCCCAGCGAGCTCGTCACGTCGACTTTGTAGTTTATTTGTGACAATTGAGTTTTGCACGTTTGTAAATTTAACGGCGTCGAAAGGAAAAATTGTTGGTAACGTTTCCTAAAATTTAACTGAGAACAATTTGGCGTAAACTCGATTTTCCAATGGCAAGTTAATGCTAAGCTCGGAGCAGTTGAATAAGAAAAGAATGAGATTTTGAGGCCGTTTTTGAACGCCCAAGACAAAAATAATAATATGTTTATTCAAACCTCTCGCAGTACATAAGTAAGTACTGGATTACAGGTTTGGTCAGCAGTAAATAATACCAATAATTATACCTCAATATAAATATGAAAGTCACGGATGTCAAGCAGTAGTGTCACAACCGAGGCACACTTGTTTGTGACGAAGTCACCAAACCTATTGGCGGCACGGACAGTTAATTAAATTGCTAGGTCTCAAAAAAAAAAAAAAAAAAAAAAAAAAAAAAACAGTCATGCGGAAGATTTGTGAAAGCTGTGACTGAATTTTTTGACGTTAGAATATCATTTATAAATAGCTAGGTTACCTTGGTAATACAAAATAATCTCGTCCAAATTGTTAAAAGAATTACCACCAAAATGTTTTTTCAGGATTTCGGATCTCACGCACATAGAGATGTGTTTAGTCTGTCTTTTTAAGCTACATGCAACCGCTAACAGAATTGTAGAGGCTCTGCTACAAGAATTATGTTCTTCCTAAAAAAAAGGCATCGTCATGTACTCGTTTTGTAATGATTCTCTCGTCAGTAGGGTTGTTAGTTGAGTTACCGATTGCGAATGGATATTTACATGAAGAAAGACCAGAATACCTCTAATGAAAAGACAAACAATTGATATTTTACTGAACGAAGAGTAACCATTTGCAGTCTCAAACCAGTGTAGGTATAGCTGAGATCTTTCAATTTACATAATTTTACCTTTAGCTAGAACTTGCGCTGATTATCAATTAAATCTCTGTTGCTATTCGTTTCATTTGCTTTTTGTTTTGTTAGTGGTGCGCATGCGTTCAGACTGAAAAATCAGGCGTACACATGCTAGATGATCATGACGTCATTCTTGTGACCAAATATCCTCGCTAGACTGAAATAGAGAATTTTACCATTGATTGTACGTAAATTTTGTCTGATCCAAACTGAGCTCTCAGTATGACATAAATTGCTTCTCCGAGAATAAAGAAAGACGACAACGTCTTAATGAATGACCCAACGCGAGATCATATGAATCAATAAATATATTTTGTAACGTTTCGCTAATTACACTGGAGTATGTTCACTATGTATGGTTTGTGTTAACTGTAGAAGTATTTTAGGCGTGAATCCCTAAGGGGCTAGTAGGCTATTTAAGAATTTGTAAGTTATGCAAGAGCCACTCGAAGGCATCTCTTTCAACTTTGCTTTTTAATTCTTCTGTTTATTCACTGCTGTATTTTCTTTATGATGATGTAACGCTCGCTGTATCCTGCATCAATAAACGAAATGCCCGCCCCTGATGCTGTGTTTGTGTTTATTAAGATTAGTTACAAAATATTTTATAATCGTTTCAGGGTGATTAGAGTATAAATAGATGGATGTCTCCACCCACCAACCAGCCATCACACCCACCCACCATAAACCAACCTGCCAAACCACCCACCCACACAACAACCAACCAGACCCAGTTAAGACCCAGACCCAGACCACCATCCGATTTTCTCGCGTAGGTTTGACAACGATAACTGAAATAGCTGTAAACGAAACAAGAAAAATCACTAACTCGAATTAACCTAGTTTCTCTTTCAGACTGTAATGTCCGCAAAATGTGATAAGCGCGCGCCATTACTTAATCGCTCGCAAAATGGGGTTCAGCCAAGACCATCCGTCAAAAAGACATCGCGGTTGGGTATGGGGCGGGGAGGGGATTGTATAAGTAGTCTAATGTAGTGGCATTGTCAAGTGAACACTTGCGCATTAAGCTCTTCCTCTTTTCAGTATACACCTTTACAGCTTTTCAACTTCTAATCAAACTAGCACTCAATTCTTGCTCTGTGCCTTGCTAGTGCTTGGAGGGTAGCTTTCCTCAAAGTACTAGCCAGTTTCAGAGGGTTTCTTTAGAGAAGTTGCTGTGTAGTATTCTTAAAGTTCTATTTTATTAAGGTTTTGCATCATTTCCTTGCCCTTCCTTGTCTCCGTTGGCAGTTTTCTTGCAAATTATACCATATTAACATTAAGGTATATATTAATTAACTTTTCTCGCTTTCGACTTCCATTTCTCCAACCTACTTGCTGGGACCAAAGTTTACTACCCCTCCCATGGCTAATAAATGGTTCAGCAATCTTCCTAATCATCTTAAGCCAGTTGTACCTCTCAACCAAAAGCCATAGGTTCAATATCGAGCGAGGAAATCACAATAATTTATTTCCTCATCTTAATCAGTCATTCCTGGTTGGCCTAAAACCCCCTTAAACAATCATGTCACTTTCAAAACACTGTCAAAAACCAAATTATTGAAAGAATTTTTTTTTTTCGGAAATGCGTGTTCTTTTCATCGTTCGTGAAATACAAAGAATGTCAAATTACTTCCTTGACATGAATTTGTGTTGGCAAACATAAATGTTGGCCAACATAAGTTGCATATGGTCAGGAAACTTTCAAATGCGATTAACTTGTATGAAAAAGAACTATACCGCAAACTGCTACTTATAAGCCCTGCTGCTTATAAGGCCCAAACAAAATATCACTTCGGATTATAAGCCCCTCCCCCCCCCCCCCCCCCCTCCAAGATATAAACCAATTGCAAAATAGCCAATTGCAAAACGTTTCTTAATTCCGATTATAAACCCCCTGGATTTAAAGGCCCCTAGTCAGCCTCTCCCATTTTCGATGCCATCAAAATTATTGATATTGCATGGTGAAGCAAAATTGATATTGCATGGTGAAGCGAAATCTTATTGCTTTACCATAAGTTGTGTTCCTGAAAGTATGTTTAATTGTCTTTATCAGCTTCACAGTGATTTCCTTCGTTTCGAGATGCTCCGAATAAAATTTAATAGCCAAACTCTCCCAAACAAAAACAAAGGTGTGGCTGACTAGGATCCCGTTAAGCCCCTTCGTTTATTAGCCCTTTCAAAATCCCTCACAAAGTTTCATAAGCCCAGGGCTTTTAAGCTGCAGTTTACGGTATCTTAACTTGTCAAAGGTTCTACAACAACACTGGCTCGCTTTGAAACAACTGCAGATAACTCAGCAGTGACTCGTCACAAAGTTGGAGCCAAATTAAGCCAGCTAAGTTATTGTTGACTTACTTTAAATTCAAATATGAAAACTTTTCTTGAACGCAGTACGAAAGTCTTTAAATCGTTGCTCGTCTCTCAAGTTTAAACCCTTAAGTTGGATAATTACATTCTCTTTAAATTTGCTTTAAACAGCTGACTGCTAGGAACCACGCTATCCCTTCAGGTTGGATTGGGAGTCCGAAACGTGTACGTCACGCGCGTTAGCCACGCACCAAACTGAACTACTACCGGAAGCGAGATTTACTCTGTGGACGATACACTTGCTCTTTCATTTAACGTATACCCTTATACCCATTTGTTCCTTTACAAGCTAAGATGGCAAGGCTACAAAATACAAAATACACTCCTTTTGTCCGGCCTACAAAATCAGCCAGTTGATTGCCAGGTATTACAGAATCGTTCCCTGAAACAACTAGCGAACAAAGCTTAGCAATACTTCTAAAATTCATCGTGTAGATATCCAACATAGTTAGCCATGGTGCTCCCAGTAAAAAGCTGGTAGTTCATAAGCATTTCTTTTTCTGACAAGTGGTCGTCACGATTTCTGTCCGCCATTGATATCAGATAGTTGCCTTCGTTAATCGCTCGCTGCTCGTGGGTTGGGTCCAAGTACTTGGTTAATTCGTCAACCGTCACTATACCGTCTCCGTTTTCATCCATGGATGTGAATTCTTTTTCACGTCTGAAAAAGATGAAAGTAGAAAACTTATAGGAGGGTCTCATTTCTCTTGTGAGTAATAGACATCTTAGAACTGAATTACCATTGCTTTTTTTTTTTTTTAAACTTAAAAATAAATTCTCATTGTTTAAAAAGTTACAAATTTATTTTGATGACATTACTTGACGAAATTCATAAACAATAACATGACAGATGCATAAAAATCTGACGTCAATTTGCTAAATTGATAACAACTCCCCACCCCCCCAACCCCCCCCCCCCACTCTACCGAAACCCCTTACATCAAGAATTGTACCCCTCTCAGAAACATTGTAATCACCCTGGCTAACAGTTGACTAATAGAATGGTCAATATTCTTACATCTGCAGCATCTGTACAGCACAAGTTGCTTTGTCAGTAGAACTCAAACCAATAATATGTGAAAACTAAACGTGCATACATATATACATGTCTATATACATCCAAAATTTGTATTAATAGCAAACATGTATGCTCAGCCACACACACACACACACACACACACACACACACACACACACACACACACACACACACACACACACACACACACATCATATTCTAAGCAGGTTGCATCACTGCAACAGTTGTTAGCAAAAAATATCCCTAACCAAGAACAGCTGGCGACAGTCAATGGAGGGGGAGATGATGGAAGCAGGCTTCGACTAGCAACAGTTAAAGAGACATTCCTAAAGGACCTGCATGTGCATGCCCCCCACGGGGTGAAAGGGTTTAAGTCGAGTAAGTCAGGAACAAATACATGAAGGAAACCTACTCTTGAATGTATTCATTGTCCTGCTCTGCATCTTCCTGTGTATCCACTTCCCCTGGAGGTAAGTGAACAAACTCTTCCTTTGTGAGTACCTGTGTGTAGGATTTACAACAGAGTTGAAAGGCTCTTCATTATACAGTCGAAGCTCTCCTTGTGACCACTCGCATAAGCAACAAGCTCTAGTGACCACCACTTTGTCAAAGTTTCTGAGGGGGTCGCTTACGAGAGTATTTAGATATGGGGTTATTTTGGTGTAAAAAACTGAACGTAAAGTTAGGCCATGTATATCAGATAGAAAGACACTCATTACACATAAATTTCTTTTGTTTTTTCTCCATGAATTATTAATGAGTTTCTGAAGCTCTCGTAAACGACCACCCTCTATTATTTTACCATGCAGTCGCTTGTGAGCAACCAGCTCTAGTCACAATCTTTTTTTCGAATTTCTGAGGAGATCACTTACAAGAGCTTTGACTGTCTAGTAGACTGTTACCTTGAAATGCTTACAAATACCCATTTAGCTACAAAGCCAACACTGTACAACATACAACATACAACATATACATGTACAATGTAGCCAAGCCAGCCACACAGTATCTATGCACACATACATGTATATGAGAAGCAGTGAAAACATTTTTGGATCTAACTGCCAAATTCTCGGTGGGCTGAATTCATGCAAGTTGGATTACAGGTTTCCCACTAGTATACAGTCATGTAGGGTGCAAAGAAAATCATTTTGAATTCCACGTTGTCCTTTAAACTAGCATAATCAGTTGTTCAAAAGCTAAAATTAAAACTGAAATAATTTTATCTCTTACAATATGGCAATCCCCCCACCAATGAGTTTTCTCACACTTTACTCCAAAAACATTCACTTGCCCACTGGGCAAGAATCCAGTTACCCGACCAGTCAGTCACCAGTCACCAGCCCTGGAATATTTGCAGGCTTCTAATAGTGATTCAGAGACCCAGAGTGATGTCTCACTGGTGTGTGGACTAAACTCTAGTTCCTCACTGTGACATGAAGCAACTAGTGCTACTGTTACTATACACTGTAGTGCTGTCAGTGGGATGTTATTCCTTCACCCTCTCCTCCCCTCTCTCGCTAACATTCCCACATCAGAAACTACATGTATAAAGGAAGTATGAAGCTGTAATTAAACAGAATTTCCAGTTTCTCCTTTTCACATTTGAAATTAACTTTTGTTGCAAACAACCTTCCTAGGGAGGGTATGGATATTTTCTGGAACAACACAATGTGACAATTCATAATGTAAGTGCGAAGTCTTACGTTGGGATGGAGAGACAGAGAGGGGCACGGTGATCAGTGAAGAAAAAGCTTCTCTTGTCCAAGAACACTACCCAACTACCCGACCAGCGCTTTCCAATTTGAAATCAAACACAGTCATTAGGCCAAAGCACCTACCAGTCTCTTTAACTAAATGACACCTGAACATAATACAAGATAATTTTTTTACCTTATCCTGGTTTTTGTCAAAATTTGAAATCATGTCTTCCACCAAATCCTTGATGCTCTGTGGATTGTGCTCAGGGTGTTCAAAGTACAGGAACTCTGTCTCCTCAAGTTTATCATCGAGATTCATGTCTCCTCTTCTAAACTTACTGTAATATTCTGAAATTAATTCCTCTGGATTGGCGATGTCATCTACAAATGGGTAAGAAAAAGGTCCAAGATTACTGCTCTGTAACTTTCCATGCATTTTATTAGCTTGGATGATACATGTATATGGAACAGTGAGATCCAACAGTGAAACAATAATCATTCTGATAATTTTTCTTCAAGAGTTCCATCGATTTTGGGATGACAAAAGAATATTCACCAAATTTTCACAAGCTACATTTACATGTAAACCAGGTCTATGTTAGTTTTGGGACGTACTAATAAATTACAGACTCATTCACAAACCCCTTAACTTTTTTAATAATATTGCATGCCCTTCTCCCTTGAGAGCAACTAAGAATACAACAAGGTAGTCCAGTTGTTTACACACACAATTAAATAGCCAATCTTTTTTGTTTCATCTGTGATAGCCCTTTGCCTTTTACAGTGCAGGAAATTAATGCTTGCCTACTCACCAATGCAAGTGTGAAATGCATTGGGCAAGTACAAATCATCAATCATTTGCCCGTTTGGCGAGCACGATTCTATTTTTTGGGAAATTGTAAAACATATGGTTTGTGAATCATTGGGAGATTTTTTTGGATAGGAGAGGCATTTTCTGGGTAAGTGAAAATTACACCGGGCGACAGCATTTTGAGAGTTGCTCACCTGAATGGCGAGTGCTGTCAAAATTTAGTTTCCAACACTGCTTTTAGAGCAATTGGTTAATCATTTACGCAATATCAAACCCTTGCATTTGGAAAGAAATTTTACCCTGGAACACCAAGTTAAAAAAATGAACTTTGCAACTTTGTCAACTAGATAATGGTCAAACAATATCATGTAGCATGCATGAATGATTTCAAGAGTTCAGACCATTTCTGTATTTTGTTTCTCCTTTCCATCATTTTTAAATGAAAATTAATCAAATTACAATGCTTTACACATGCTCCTGAAGAGGAAACTAGTGCCAACTGAAACAGATATCACTTTTGAAAATTATCCATTCACTAGGAGTTCTTGATTTCTGGTGTGGTTGTTCTGAGTTTGAGCCAGATGATCATTCCGTGCTCATTGGTTAATAAAGCAAGTAAAAATTGTCAATGCCCACGTTTTCACAAGAGATGTCTACCTTGGTTTTGTTTTAACTTTACTGAAGTGAAATTTTTAATCATGTAAACACAGTAGCAAACCTCGGTAAATGGCAGCAAAATCAAAAGTAAGCCAACCTAGGTTTGTTGACAGTTGAACACCTCATCAGGCATGGTTTAACTCAGAGACCAATGGTAACCGAGGAAAAGCCAGCTGAAAAGCAGACATTGTCGCAATATCTTGGCACTAAGTGTTCACGCGAGCAGCACGTACCGTAAAGAAGAGAAAAATAGACAAAGATTCCTCTTAATGTAAGTAGGTTTTAAGTCAACCAGCAAAAAATGCTTAATAAACTCAGGTTTAGGCAAAACCTGAAAAAACCTGAAAGAGCCATCAGTGAAGAATGCCTTCATCTCTCAACTCAGAAATCGATTTCAATCCTTGGCGGTTCTGTCTGATGAGCCCGAACCTGATGAAGTCAACAATATATGGAAGCAAGTGTCATTCACTTTGACAGAGAGCAGCAAGGCATGTCTAGGTTTTAAGAAGGCAGTAAAGAAGAAAAAGTGGATAAAGCCAGCAACCTTAAAGTTGCTAGAACGCTATAAGATCCAGTACAGAGAGGCTGACCAAAGTGTTAAGAGAATGGCAAGAGCCGACAAATGCGCATATATTGATGAACTTGCTAGGCAGGCAGAGAATGCAGCTAACAGAGGAGAGCAGGGAAAGGTTTACAAAATCACAAAACTGGTATGTGGCAAGTATGGGGGCAGAAAGGTAGCCCCTGTTAAGAATTTTCAGGGTAGACTGCTTACCACTGAAAGAGAGCAGGAGGCTTGTTGGGCAGAGCACTTTAAGGATGTCCTCAACAGACCCCCACCCACAGTTGAAGCTGACATTCAAGAGGCTGAGACCGACCTGGATGTGAACACAGATCCTCCAAACAAGCAGGAAATCATTGCAGCCATAAAAACCTTAAAAAAACAACAAAGCTTCTGGCCAAGACAACCTGAATGCAGAGCTTTTCAAGGCTGACCCTGAACTTTCAGCAAGGATTCTACAGCCCCTGTTTACTGCAGTGTGGGAGCAGGAGAGAGTGCCAGATGACTGGACCAAAGGTACCATCATAAAGATCCACAAAAAAGGTCCACTAAGCGACTGCAATAACTGGCACGGCGTCACCCTCCTATCCACCCCAAGTAAAATCCTGGCAAAGATTATCATCCAACGAATCTCCAGTGCAGTAGATCAGCAGCTCAGGCAAGAACAGGCTGGATTCTGCAGGGGTAGGGGTTGTGCAGATCAGCTATTCACACTGCGTAACATCATTGAGCAATGTACCGAATGGCAGAGGCAGCTGTACATAAGCTTTGTAGATTTCCAAAAGGCTTTTGACAGTATACACAGAGACAGCTTGTGGCACATACTTCGAGCCTATGGTGTTCCTCAGAAGATTGTCCAACTTATACAGAGCTTCTATGAAGCCTTCACTTGTAGCGTAGAGAACAGTGATATCAGTTTTGAGGTAAAGACTGGTGTCAGACAGGGTCTGCACATGTCTGCACTGCTATTCAACTTAGCCATTGATTGGGTGATGCGCCGCGCTATGGAAGACCATCGCAGGGGCATCAGGTGGACCCTCTTCTCCACCTTAGAGGATCTAGATTTTGCGGATGATTTAGCTCTGCTTTCTCACACCCACAGCCACATGCAAGAGAAGACCAGCCTTTTAAGTAAATATGCACACCAGGTGGGACCAAACATCAGCCTCACCAAAACAGAGGTCATGACCCTTAACATCTCTAACCCTCAGCCCATCAAGGTGAATGGAAAAGACCTCCCAATGACCGATCAGTTTAAATACTTGGGCAGCATCATCAGGCAAGATGGTGGTGCAGGCTTAGACATCCAGAGCCGGCTAAACAAAGCCAGAAACACCTTCAGGATGCTGAACAATGTGTGGCAGTCATCACAGTACAGTACACATACCAAGCTCAAGATCTATCAGAGCTGCGTTCTGTCTACCCTTTTGTATGGGTCAGAATGTTGGCAAATGTTAGAAAGTGATCTGGGAAAGCTGTCAACCTTTCACACCAAAGGTCTGTGAAAAATACTTCGCACCTTCTGGCCTCAGACCATTTCCAACAAGGATCTGCTTTCGCAGTGCAAACAGGAGGACATGGGCACTATTTTTATGCAACGACGCTGGAGGTGGATTGGCCATGTCACTCGAAAGGATAATGAATCTATCACAAAGACAGCACTATTCTGGACTCCCGAAGGCAGGCGCAAATGTGGCAGGCCTAAGAATACATGGCGTCGTACTGTAGAGGCAGAATTGAGGGGCTTAAAACAGAGCTGGAACAAGATCCAACAGCTGGCCAAAGACAGACAGAAGTGGAAGAACTTTGTTGCTAGCCTATGTGCCAGTGGGCACAATGGGCAGTGAGTGAGTGTGAGTGAGTTAGGCAAAGAAATTGCAGACTGCTGTTTGCCATTCATCGTCAAGTGCTGTAAGCATTTCCTTTCTCTTAGAAGCTCAGTAGCCTAGTAGCAGTGTACAGGCAGGTGCAATTAGAGTTTGAGGTTTCAAGTCAACTGGCAAAAAAAGCTAAATAAACTCAGGTTTAGGCAAAGAAATTGCAGACTGCTCTTCGCCATTCATCGTCAAGTGCTGTAAGCATTTCCTTTCTCTTAGAAGCTCAGTAGCCTAGTAGCAGTGTACAGGCAGGTGCAATTAGAAGAAGACCTACCACAAATAGAGAGAAAAATTCATGATTGAGGTCTACGGAGAAAAAAAGCAAATGTTAGAATTTAAAGCAGTCCCGAATAAGAAGAAGTACCAGTAAACATTAATGTAGCCCGGGCTCCGTGACAGATGCCATTTCAGGTTTTTTGTGGGAAGAGGCTCAGCGAGATATCAAAATTCTGTTTCCACTATTCATCTACAAAGCTTTACATTTAAGGAGAGTTTGGCTCGACATCACCGCAAGCAAATTGGCAACTATCTGCGTTCAGCATTGGGGTAAAGTCAAATTTTATAATTCTCCCACAGTTTCTGAGCAACATTGCAGCAATTGCTTTCTGAGAAAACCTCAAACCATCCGTTGTATGTGGTCTACTTTAGTTAATTAGTTTTGTGTAAACAGCTTCTCTAATAACTGTGGTTTAGTTACTAAACCTCAGTAAGCAGTAACTGTAGCAAACCTCTCTCGTGAAAACACGGTAAGTGTTGACATACACGTACAGTGTACATGTAATTCTGGCACTTATCACTTACAATCACTTATATGTAGTACATATTCGAAATCCAATTTTATAAAATGACTGACTCTCATTGGTCCATAGGTGTGTTTAATTAGATGAGAGTACAAATATACGGTGATGGACAAAACACTGACCCCCAGTCCATGGACTACCTTAATGGACTACCTTAATGGACTACCCTAAAATGGACTACCCCTAAAAAACACTATTTCAGATGAGTGGTATGTTAAGAAGCTGCAATTATATACTTACACTGTATGGAGGATGCTTTTCTTTTCGTTCTGCATCGCCTTCAGCTGCCATTTTGAATAACTATGCAGAATAAAACAACTGCTGAACAGAAAACGCATAGATTCAAGCCACTTGAAGTGTCAGCAGAACATGCCAGCATGGACAGCTCAGGTAAAACCTTCAATAACAAAATCTGTTTCCATCTTACAACTTGAGTAGCCTGCAATACAGGCAGATTAGCGGGCTCTAGCATGATACACGAACGCGCGTGAAGCGCGAGAACGAGCGCGAAGCGTGAGGCGAGAAAAATCTCGCCTTGCACTTCGTGCTTGTTCTCGCGCTTCGCACGTGCTCGTGTATCATGCTAGAGCCCGCTAATCCGCCTGTACTGCAGGCTATAACTTGAGTTACAACTGGACGTTGTCGATTGTACGTATATTTGAATTAATCCTCAGATGAAGAATTTGATGAGTTTAGTAAATCACATGGGAGCAAGATATTTGATTTGATATGAGTCTCCGCTTTTTGTGTGCAGCAGTTATTCAGTATATTTATTCAAAATGGCGGCTGAAGGCGATGCAGAATGAAAAGAAAAGCATCCTCCGTGCAGTGTAAGTATATAATCGCAGCTTCTTAACATACCACTCATCTGAAATAGCATTTTTCAGGGGTAGTCCATTTTAGGGTAGTCCATTTGGGTAGTCCATTAGGGTAGTCCATGGACTAGGGGTCAGTGTTTTGTTCATCACCCTCTCGGGTTTGCATGGCTAATGTTGCAAACACAGAAAAAGTGCTCTATTGCTTAAATTTAATATAACAAAACGATTAAGGGGCTTTGATTTAGTCGCCCGTAGGGCTGCAATGATACTTTTCCCCACGATACGATACCTGGAAGTCAATAATAAAAGCTCTTTAATTATTTAAGTACGCAAACTCCTAAACTAAAACATATGTCACTTCTGCATGATGTTCAATATTGATGTCCACGTACATAAACTTAAGACTAAACTAGGCTTGCTCGAGATATTCGAGCAGCGAAAAAGATTTGAGCCATCTAAAGCAACCTACCTAATTCTCTGTGGACCTCGAGCTTATTAGTTTCATTGTCTTCTTTTAGCTTCTGTCGAAATTCCTCCCATGTAACAAAACCGTCGCCATCTCGATCGACCTCTTTAAACATTCGCTTATTGTTCTCACGAGCCTCTTTGATGTGTTCTTTGATTTTTTCATGAATCCACACGGTGATTTCAGCCCTGCTCACTAAATGGTCTCCATCTTTATCCACCTGATGAAAAAGATCAATCAACCGCCTGTAACCGTCCATGTTGTCGAATAGCAGGGTCCCATCTTCCACCATCTTTCCGAGGAAAGCTTCGTGGTGGTAGTCTTTGTTGACATGGCCGTCTCGTTCAAGTTTCAAACCTTTGATGTGATCTTCGAGTAGCTGTTTCTTCGTTTTGATAGATTCATTTGCAGTTTCAGGGGAAAGCGTTCTACTTGTGTTTACTGGCTTGCCATCACAAACTGAGAGCAAACCCAAGATACAGACAACAAGGCCTTTCACGACCGCCATCTTGGGACGACAAAGGCATACTCGTCCCAGACTCTTTTAGTACACGTGTAAAGCGTCGGACGCTTTTTTTGTTGTTGTTTTTATGTTGTTTTTATGTAGGAGACATTTTTCCATTTTTGTGTGATTTATTTAGGGATTAAATGAAAAGAATAAAAATTCAGAGGTTATCTTTGCCGTTTGACGTCTGCCGTTAACGTCATGCTTAAACTCTCTCTTAAACGCCAAACGGAACACTCATATAGGAAAGAAAAGGATTTTCTCATGGTTATCATGGCTATCGTACTGCTCGTGAGCGCGTACGTACGACGACGAAGGCGGTGCAGTCGCGCAAGATGGCAGCCGTACTAATAAGTTGAAAGAGACATGCAGCCTTGCTTGGTTTATAGCGTCCTTCCTTGATATTGGACATCCCTGTTATGGTCAATTGACACCTGTCAAAACAAGGCATTCGCTGACCATTATCACGTGACCATATCGCGGGCTCAAATTTACAGCTCATCGAGTGGTATTTGCAATGCATGAATAGGAGGATATCGTTGTTTGTTTTTGTGTGATTTACCAGTTAAGGATTAGAAGAAAAGAAAATCAGAAGGAATTTTTGCCGTTTGCCGTTTGCCGTAAACGTCACGGTCGACATATTTAACCTCTTATATTCCAGCTGTCATGTGGGAAGGGGTAACCACCTGGCGCCGAACTGTCATGACCTAAGTAGAAGTCACATGGAGCGACGCATGACATGCTGCACAAAATAGGACTAAATGGAAAGAGATTCCTGTTGCCTCGTGTCCCACAGGGGAAGACGAAGATTAGGTTAAGTATGTGGGGAGGGAAAGGAGAAATTGGCGAGGCCGCTATTTGTCAACCGCCCCCCTCCCTATGGAAGTCCCGCCCAGCCAATCCTTAGAAATTTCCAGGGCTTGATTATTACAACACACAATATTACTTCCTCACCCCAATATTTTATTCGATTCACAATAATTAGTAAACTTCATGAAGAAGTCAAAAGAGGTATCATAGACGTTTTGTTTTAACATTTGTTCTGTGCTCCAATGTAGTCGCCTTTATTTTAATCTGAAAAAAGAAACGAAAATATTAATTAGATGGCGATTTTAAATGAGCTGGAAGGAAATGTTGAAACAGTAATATCGAAGTTTGGCGAACTTATCCAGGTTAAAACGTGGAGACTGTTGTTAAAGAGGGGGGAGGGGGTGAGGCGAAACGGTGTCCTGATTGCTGATCATTATAGGTATTCTTTTTCTTCTCTATTTTTTTTAATGCTTTTACGCAAACCAAAGATCATCATCTGACGAATCAACAGACAGACAGACAGACAGACAGACAGACAGACGGGCAGAAGGACAGTGGACGGACGGACGGACGGTCGGACGGATGGATGGATAGATACAAAATGAACACTAGGACACTAGCTCAAACATCATACGTGTCTGCGTCAATACTCGGCTATGGACACGTTCCATCTGTGAAGAATACGTCATCAATAGCAATGTCTCCTTGATAACCGTTTCCTCGAATGCCAACAAATTTGATCTGAATAGAAACAAAGAAAATAAGGAGTCAATGTACCTTAGCTCCCTTTATCTATTTGTAAAAAAAAAAAAAAAAAACTGATCTGCATCACCCAAACCGAGTAATGTCAAAACGTGACAAGAAAAAAAAAACATAGGCAGTCCTCATTGGAAGAATCTTCTTTAAAATTAGGTGTCGTCATTTGCAATATTACTGGTACAGTTCAGTAGTTTTCTGCTGACTAAGTTGCTGTTCATGTTCATTATGCATTTGGCAATTGCAAGTCCCTTCCTTCAATAAAGGACGTACTTTAACAAATGACAAATGAGACATTCTTCATTGGAAGAATTTTTTGATTGAGCGTCTTGATTAATAATTTTAGTGGTAAACTAAAGTAAAGTAGTTTTCTGTAGTTCAAGTTTTCAGTTGTTACGCTATTCATTGACCTGTTCGTTGTGAAATTTGACAGGTCTGTTACAATTGCTAAAATTTTGTTGACTTGTTAAGTTTTTCGGTACCGTAGCTAGTATGTACATATCTCTACAGTGTACTGTAGATCTCTACAGTGTACCGGCGTAGCTTCATGACCTGTTTAGTTTTCCGGTGCCGTTGCTATGCAAAGATGTGTGCAGTGTTCTGTAGTTTCATATAGTCATTAAAGCACAACTGTTATTTTCAGTAATGGTTCAGATCCAGCAATGTTTGGTAGTCCAACGTAACACCATAAAAAAACCAATTATTAACTGGGGTATAACGAAAATTTTGATTGTTTTCCGCAAATTCGTTGTATCGACGTTTTCGATATAACGAACCTTCGATGTAACGAACAAATGGCCAATAGACCTTTTTACCGACACGGCGGCCATCTTGAATTTCATTGTTCCAAATAGCTCGAGGGGCGGGGGGGGGGGGGGGGGGCAAATTAGTGTGTGTTTGCCCCCTAAGCAATCCATGATAGCTGATCTAAAGCAGTGGTATTCAAAATGGCCGCCCTATGGGTAAAAAGGTCTTCTCCCTCTATGAGATATGCCTGCAGGGAATCATGGTAGTTGTATTCATTATATCTTGGACTGGATATTTGTTTTGATGGATGCAACTACCATGATTCCCTGCAGGCGTTTCTCATGGAAGGAATTTCCATTCCCCCAGTCCCTTGGCGTTTCATTCAATCGAGGTTCCACTGTCTGTACTTAAATGTTACCGCGTTTTGGCGTGACAGTAATTTAGGTTCTTCGCAATAAATTTACAAATGGGCACGTTACAGGTATTTGTTTCTTCAGTGGTAAAGCTCACAACGATAGCTTACCCTATAGAGGGAGCCCCAGTAAGGAAGATAGGAATTGAGGTTAACCCGCGCCAAGTGCCACTGATTTCCTTGGTTTTGACTTTTTTCCCAAATCGTTACATTATTATCGAGCATATCTGGTGAGTATATCACTTTCAAAGTGTCAATGTCATCTCCATACATGTGATAATAGAACTGTAAACACCGCTCTTTGGGTAGCGGAAAGAGCTTGCTTTGTAGGACAGCATAATCACCGAGTTTGCGGGGTTTTGAGGTCTCGATGTACATGAAAAATCCTGTGAAGAAGCATGAAAAAACAAATTGTTGAGAAATTTATCCATATTTTTAATATATTCATTTATGTAGAAGACATCTGGATGCAGATTATCAATTTTCTTTCTGATGCATTCTCGGAATTTGTAGTAAAAAGCATACGTAAATGGAGAGACCGGAAAGGCACTCCCAAAATGGGGTGGGGTGTGCGGCCCGCTTCCCAAAACCCTTACCCTATTCCCTATTTATGATCAAAATCTGTGATTTCCCTACCCTAATTTCGACCTCACCAAAAATTCAATACTCTCTTTATGACGACCTGACCCTTTATTAATACACTGTTTCAGACCTGCCTTATAATTAGTTCCCTGGTTCAGACCAATGTTTACGAAGGGTTTTTGGCGATGGTCTCATCGATAATGATGAAAACGTAGTTTCTTCTTTAAAACATACCCATATCAAGACTAGAGTGGAAAAACCATACCCTATTAATGACCAAAATGGCCAAAATCGATACCCTATTAAAGACCAAAACGGCTGAAAAACCATACCCTTTGGGGCCACCCATATAGCCCATGTAAGGGAGTACCTGCATGCATGATAACTTCTTGACTAATTGTCTTAAGCAAGATTTAGACTTACAAGGATTACTATAGTTTGAAGCTCTAAATTGAAGCTCTGAAGCTCATATTACAGTACTACGCCGTAGAATTTGATTACACGCAACAATCACTAGCGGCAGAAACGTTTGAGTGCACCCTTGAGGGCTAGGGTTTAACACATGGTTATCAACACGTCATCGTTTTCGAAGCCCCCGTTTTCAAAGTGTTTTCCGTCCGCAATAAACCGCAAAGGCGGCATTTTTTGAAGAGCGTTTTCGAAAATAAAAGCTCCGTTTTCGAGACGAATTAGTGTGAACGGTAGGCTTAACCTTAGAAATAAAGCTGCGTTTTCAAATTTCCCTCGTGTAGCGTGGACGGGGCCTTAGAAACTTTTACAATCATTTGGTAATGATTAATCATTAAGTGTATCATTTAAGCGTATTATTAAACTCACCAAAGCGGAGAGTCGTGTGATCGGTCGCGGGACCGGTATTTCCACTGGGGGTCTTACCCATGCGAATCGTCCAATCAAAATAGTCTCCATCGACATTAGTCTATCCACATAAGCCATTTTCAAATGTACAGTCGTCAGGACCTCCCGGGAAATAGAAAATAAAATGATCTAGCTGAAGCAGGTGAATAAGACATACGGTTTACTTAAGGCGATAAGCCTTTTGTTAAGGTTCACATACAAATTTAAAAGACCTCATATTTCGTTATAGCTATATTCAGATATCAATCTCCAAATAATACACTTTCTCATAGAACTATGTAAGAGTACGTGACGACAGGAGATATATACATAAGACTAGTTGAGATACGAAGCTGAGAACAGTTTTCGATTAACTTCGCCAACTTTTGCTGGGATCGAGGTCTGCGGAAGCAACCGAAAATACAAATAGGCAAAAATATTTGTAATTTACAGTTACTAGTTTGTTGCCGGGAGAAAGCTAATAACGCAATGTGGGTAGCATGAAGACTAGGATATCACCACAGCAATCGCCATCACAAGTGTTCGCAATCTTTCTGTAGGCTTTTTTCTTTTGAACCACGTTGGTTGGTTTAGTGGTTTAGCTGTAACAATTTACCAGTCAGTAAACTCGTAGCCCAAGCACGAATTGTCGAAGAAAAAAAATGGAACATATGATAAAATCCAAGAAAGCAAAGCTAAGATGATCGAGAAAACAATAGGAGGAACTGTCTCCGTCCCATTTAATGAGTGTTCATACTAACTGTGGCTAGATTTCAACCACAACTTAACTAAACGTAACTTATATTCGAATTTTCTTTCCAGCAATTCGTAACAAACTGAAAAACACAGGATTCCCTTTTCTCGATGTTCAGAATAAATAATTAAAAGCCCCAGCCTTCGGCCTCTTCTACCGATAACACCTTATCTCGCCTTCGATTATTCTTAAGACCGCAAAAAAACGAATTATGGTCTATATGTGTCAGTGTTTTACACTTCTCTTTGCTTACCATTAGGGGGTGGCTGAGGGGAGGGGATCACTTGAGGTCTGGTGGTTGTCCCTAAAGAAAAAGGCAATACTCACTTGCAATTGCAATTCTTAACTCTCAATACATAAATTTTTTACAATCCATGTTTGTCAAAAGGTTCAGCTATAAAGTGAAATAAAAAATAAAATTAGAAATAGCGCCGAAGGCAAACGAAAATAGATAACTGCTGTTTTATGTTTTAGAAACCGCTTCGACACTGGTTGTTATGAAATGAAGAGATTTTACTGTCGCTTCAAGCGACAGTAAAATGTGCATGATTGACGTCTTCAATCCTTCTCCTATACCAAAAGTGTAGAGTTTAAAATTGTAAAACAAGTCATAATCAAAATGTTGCTTAGAAAAGCAAACAGCATCGATTAAGAATGGTAATCAATGAGGTTAAGGTTATTTCTTAGTATTGCATTGCGCATCCCTACTGCGCACGATTTTCGCGTCATTAGCGCGCGCATATGAGACCGCGCGCGTACAAAACGTAAGAGATTTCCCTCAAACTATGCTCGTAGCGAAGTAAATGCTCCTTTTCTCTTAAACGAGCACGGTGACCCCCACTTTTTATTTCATAATTTCAATGAGAACAATATCCTCAATGACTGAGAATAAAAATAGCAGAAATCTATGGCTACTTTTTTGGCAAATGAAATAAATACTACAGAGGGAGACATAACGGGCCCAACAGCGCATGTCCAAATTATGTTTCCTTTAAAGGATAAAAAATGCAGGGTATTGGAAGGCATTTGTTCTGGGACGTAGATGAATAAACAATCAAAGAAAGTCAAACTCTGTTTGATATGACACACTGCACTGAAAAATAATCGAGCTTACTTGTTGCGCACGGAGATTACTAAAAGTCACCTAAATAACCGTATTTGTCAGCATTGTGGCGTGAAAAAAAGCACGGTGACCCACTCTTTTTACTACGTTTTTAATATCTCCTTGTCCTGTAACAACAGCATACCAAGTTTCATCGGAAATCTATGGCGGGTTTTTTTACTAGGGAATCACCTTAATTTGAATGGAAATACATTAGGGTTATATCCACAGACATAGTACAGAAGTACCGCAGTGCCACAGCTTCATGCATGCTTAAGCCGGTGAACAGGCTCCGGCTGGAAGGGTCTGACCGCGGATCGATGGAAGGGCCAAGAATGAACTGGCTCAGAGCCAAGTGGCCGAGTGGGGAATAGTGTGGGGGCTGGGGCGTGGGGGCTCTACCCTCCTTTCTCTTCTATCTTTCTCTTCCCCCATCCTCGACAAGAGAGCCTCTTCACAGGGTATGCATGCTTTGGGTGATATCTTAACAGTAGGATTACGTTTATCGACCGACCCACTTCTAGTCTCATAGTACAGCTTACCGTGGCATTCATATAACAAGTCTGCCTGCTTGATGTCCATGGGACTTAGACCGATCCGCTGACCAAGCTGAACGACTGACGGTTCTTTGGCGATGATGGTGGTTCGGCCATTGCCAAACGCGGTAGACGAGTAGTGCATGACGGACAGGTAATCATAAGGAACTCCCAGGGAGTCCACCTGTGTTCTGTTGTACTTCCGGAAGTTGTGTTTCTTGTCTGAATAGGACAAGAACCTTTACAATCAACTGTGAAAGCTATTTCTGGTCAGATTGGCGACGAATCGTGGTTTATAAAATAAATGCCGCTGGAAGATATCATGCATATTAATTACAACACGCGGTGTAGTGTATTAGGACAGCGTTTGCACAGCGAAGTTCATGTACATCCGGAAATTGAGTGAGTGTGTGTGAGCGGGAGACAGCGAGCGGACGTGTACTCAGAGTGTTCTGATGACATGCCTTAGTAGCTTCACAACACTACAGTCAGATAAATGAGCTCAATAAATATTAATAGTAATAAAAAATCCTCAAATATGAAGTTTTAATTGGAAGCACGGGTCTTAGAGATGGAACAGACATCGACAATTGAGTTTAAATGTCACGAATAATACATTTCAATAGCATATTTAATTGCAGGGCACGAAATTTGGACTAAATTTAAGGCTAAATTAGCTTATAAACTGAGCCTAGAAAATGGACTATAATTTAAGGAGTTCTTTTTGTACATGGAACCAGACAGTTCGCTCGAATTTCACAAAATGCCCTTCAAAATTGAATAGCATGGGCCATACAATTTTGTGAGCGATTGAAAACATGACTGGTACTTTTTCATTCTACATGGCATTCGAAATAATCATGTGATTGCCTTTAGATGAACTCATGGCACGTTTTAGCAGCCGTTGACATGAAAGGTAATCCCTACCTTCTGGTATATTCTTCCAAATAATTTCCACGTGTGAATCTCTATCAGGTCGACTCTGTTCATGCCAGAATCCCATAGCGTGCCCTGCAGCGGTCAATAGTTACACACAATAACGAATTATTGACGTTTACACTTATAGCAAAAACTCGTACATTGCATTACCAGGATCATAATCTCTTGGCCTTACCTGTATATGCGCCCTTTTCTCTCGTTAAAATTGCCTCATTGTTATTGACTCGAATTGGACTTCCAATGTGAAACATATAAATCACCCCATACAAATCCTTTTTTTTTTCTTGTTTTATTTTCCTATCATTTATTTGCATTGTTAACTTTCTTTTTGTAATCTGCGTTGACCTCAAAGCAAAACTGAAACCGAAATACCGTAAAATCCTCGAATTAGCGCCCGGGACGCTTATTTCAAATTTAGGAGAAGACGGGGGGAGGATGGCGCTTATTTAATTTTTTCCAAATCGTGGCCTGACATGATCGTTTTTTTTTTTAATAAATCGTCTGCGCGTAAACAACAACATAAGCTCAGTTTATTGACATAAAAAGCTGATTCTTAAGTTTAAATCGCGGCACCGTTAGTACTTAACAGTGTACTTTAATAGTTAGCAATATTTTGAATTATAGAAGACTAATCTATATATATAGTCTTTCGTAAAACGTTGGAGCTTTTATATCAAATTGTTAATGCCTGATGTATTTACCGTGTTTTTAAATAAAGATGATGATGATGATGATGATGATGATTAACATGTTCAACGTGTTCACTTAACGTGTTCACAGACTGCAACAATGTACAAATCTAATACTACATGACGAAAACTATACATCCTTTGTTGTTTCATTACTCGTCCGCAAAATGGGGGGGGGAGGGGAGGGAGGCGCTTATTCAAGGGGTGGCGTTTATTTTAAATTTCGGCCGATAGGAGGAGCGCTTTTTCGAAGGGGGCGCTTATTCGAGGGGGAGAGGGGGTGCTAATTCAAGGATTTACGGTAAACCAACCTTAATTGGAGTTTCCTGTTTTTTTCTTTGGAAGTATTTGTTTAGCTCCAATCAGAACGTTTTTAGAGAATTTAAAACATAGTTTCATCCCCCCTAAATTAACTATCTCTACTGATGTCCAAAATACAAACCAATCTCGTGAACAACAGTCCCTTGGTGCCAGCAACCGCTGGCCAGCGAAATCTGCTGCATTCCACCTTGCCGTCCAACATACGACCAGCATCTTGATTAGAGAAATGACGAGAAATATATATATATATTTTTTTCATATAGATTGGGCTAAAGCAAAGCATTGATTGAGAATCTCATTTAATTGGGTCTGATGTCAAAATTAACTCCTAACATCATGAACTTAATGACTTAATTTACCGTTTAAATATACCCGAACCTTTTTTTTTCTACTGAGAAAAAGTTGCTTAGTATGCTATTTACTTAAGGTACTGTTATGCCAAAGAAAAAAAACTTTGCATAACAGTCTTTATACCCTGACATTCCCTTAACGTTCCTAAATTCCTAGCCACCTCCCCCATCGTTCCCAGTTACAACCGCCCCACACCCCCCGGTTACGTTTGTGTATTTGTGCCTGTTTTCACAAAACATTATGTTACCCGCTTCCTTTGAAAAACTCAATGAAGTTTTTCTGGGTTGTTCGTCTCACAAACTTCAAGCAAGAACTCTGTTCCCATTCCTGCATGGCGCTGAGAATAACGGCTTTGGCCGTGGGATTCTCATCTGAAACAACAATGTCAACGGTGGTTGTCAGCTATGTGTAACTAGAAAAAAACAAAACAAAACAAAAAATAAGCAAAACCAAACAGAGCCGTGAGGATAGAACGGAACAAAACAAAACAAAACAAACAACAACAGAACGAAACAAAACAAAACTGAAAACAAAATAGAACAAACAACAACAGAACAACTCCGACAATAATTAGATGTACGAGTTTTAACCTGGCAAATAGATAAGAAAATGAATTTTCTGTCAATGACACAAGCATGCTGCTGCTGCAACAACAATACCGAAATTATAATTCCTCTGTGGCAAATGGGATGTAAAAATCACTATTAGTTGGAAGGGTTAACGATCCTACAAGAACACTTATCACAAAGACAAAAATTAAAAAAGGTTACTCATCATAAACTGTTTCGAGCAGTCTTAAAACATGAGGCGTCTGATGTATTTTGATAAACACGGAGGACAAACAACAGCTATAGAGAAGAACAACTTATTATAATATTTTATCAAAAGGCGGACGGGCTAGCATACATGTCGTTTCTGTTGCGTCCGCAATCTAATTTCCCAAAATTGCTATTAATAATGAATCATGTTATAACAATAAAGAATGCTATCTCATATTACATAACGATAAGACTAAATATTCACATCTGAATTTAAAAAAGTGGGGTATGTCATTCTTCCATCGATCCAAATTAACTCTTCGTGAGAAAGAACGAGAAACAAAAGGGTCAAGAGCTAGAAGAACTTGGCCACCCTTTATTAACACCTGCTGCACGGTTTATTTGTATTTTTTCAGCTGCTTATGGTACAAATTATTCGCAACCTATAGTGTATATCGAAATCCTCCGAAGTGCAAAAAGATGGCGACTGGTACATTTACCCATAATTCTTAGCTCACGAAAACTTAACAATTGGAGCATTTACCCATAACTCTTAGTGCACGAAAATTTAACAACGCTCATAAAAGCGTACAAAAAAGTTTTAAAATCTTCAAAACTAGCATGGACAATGTCGTTAGCACACGCGCGTATTGGTATTGTGGTAAAATGCACAACCAACACCTTTTTTCCCACAGGGGATTGGACACTATCTGAGACTCGATATCAATGACTGACTGTGACTGGTTAAAGGATAAGTGTACCTAGTTCACGTGATATGTTGTATGGAACCACGTTCGGGACCCACAGTAGCTTCTTGTTATTTGTTATTCCTCTAGCGCCCAAGACCGGGGCGGTTGGATCTCCAAACAGCTTAAGGGCTCTTTGCTGATTAAGAGACAGCTTAATGTCACCTTCATGAAGTGATTCCTCGCCATTTTCTGTGAAAAATGAATTTTGATAATCCTGATGTTAGGATCCAAGTAAAAATGGTAATAAGATTGTGTCGTGTGTAGATAATAAAGCGAAAGCTCTAAAAGGTGACCAGGCAACTTGCATGAGGAATTTCCGAACTGCATCCCGGAGAACGTAAGAAAGGAAACTGGAATTGGGAGGGAAAACTTTTTTTTTGATGTTTTCTGAAAGAAAACGATCTGAAACGTCCAGGCAATACCAAAAGGAGAACAGAAAGGGCCCTTTCAGTGGAAAATTTGAGAATTAATTCCGATTGATGGCACATCTCATGTTTAGAACGAACTAGTTGAGCCAACTAATCATGTTTAGAATAAATAACTCCTGGCATGGGCACACCCACAAATCACTATGTACCTTAGGTGTAAATGAAACTAGATGGAAGAAACAACAATAAAAACAAAGTGAAACAAGCTGGTGGAAAGTTCCTTACAGAACCAAAGGAAATTGCACACTGAACTCAACATGAACTTCAGTTGCCTAGAGAGTTAAGCCACTAGATATTATTTGTTTTCTGACCCCGGAACCCCTAGAATACGTGCTTGTTTCCCGGGAAGGAGGAAGATCTGAGTTTGGGGAGGAACAGAATAAAATGAGGAAAAATAGACTCAACCAACAAATGGCTGTAAGCTGGAATCAAATCGGCAAACACAATGGTAGGGCTCGAACGGTTAAAGAGTTAACTAGGCCATTCCTGCTCCCAATATGCAACCAAAAGAAAAAGAGAGTGAAAACATTACACTGAAAATAAGAGGTGCCATCGAGGTGTTTGTATTTCACAGCCCTTCTTTCCTTGGAGGCCTGTCTTCCCAATTAAGGACGAGAGGGTTCACATGCGCTTACCTTCCTCCGGGAACTGAAAGGTGGAACGAGGAATCGTAAAAATCACAAAGATAAGGAACACAAACCTAGCCATTTCACTAGCTTGGATGTCGTGAAAGAAAGCAATGATGCACCCAACTCTTGGACTAAACCTGCGCAAACATTTCAACTTAGCTTGTCGATATTTCTTTGTATTAATTAAAAGGAAATTGTTTTCTTTTCTTAGAAAGCAAAGATTGAACACAAAGAACAAAGAAGTCGTATTTGTTCAGTTTCCTTCTTTTTCTACACATTGCTTTGCACAGTTTAACCTCAGTACAGCATACATGTACCGAACAAAAACATGAAGGGTCTATGTGATTGAAATGAGGACAAACGATTCTCAAAAAGTGAATATTATTTGAATATTTCTTGATGGAAACTCTCTCTCTCATTTTTTTTTTTTTTTTTTTGGAATAATCCTTTTTACTACATTAGGGATGATTCATATTGTCAAATAAAGTGTAAACAAGAATTTAATTTTGCGTGCATCTTACACAACAAAACGCAGAAAAAATGTTTGTCCAGATGGCCAGGTGTGGAATCTTACCTTAATGCAAGGTTTTCCTTCAATTTCTCTAAAATAAGCTCTCTCGTGCCATTTTATCACAACCTCTAACTTTCTATAAAGAGGCCATAGATCGTAGTGAGCGTAACGTTTTTATGTAATTCTACCTGGTTCTAATTCAAAGATTGCATTGAACAGTGCGCTGCTGATTGGTGTGCGGAAAGGATAGCGAAATTTACGGGACTGTCTTGATAGTGATCTCATTATACTTATCGATCAATAAACAAGTGTTATCGACTTTGATGGTCGTTTTTGTGGATGAGGTTTGCTTTAAAAAAAAAAAAAGCCCTGTTGATAGTTAAGGAACGTCGCAGTTTGAAAACGTTGCGAGGACAAATAACAAAGAGAAACCAATCAACGAAAACACATACTGAATTAATCAATGACACAGGTTAACCATGAAACCAGAAAACCAACACAATAACTTGAAACAGCCATTACCTAAGAACAAATCGATGGATCCCTAACATGTCACGATTTGATATTTTGTACACGTGAAATTACAGTTAATACGAACTTGTCATTTTATCATTTCCTTCGTAAAATACGTCCTCGCTGAGTTTCTTCTAATTGAAAGCTGTTCGTCAATACAAATGGATACTGGTAGAAATTACTATTCAGTGAACGAGTGGTAAGTGCTCTCTAGGTTAAGAATTTCCGCTCAACTACTAAAGGAATTCTGTATATTATTCCTCAAATTCAGTGGTTTTGCAATTTATTCATGATTTAGTCTGACGAAATATACTGTTCGAATTATGTTTTCTGAATGCCGTTAACATTGGTAAAGAGGAGCAATATCTAATGGCCAAAGGTTCAATATTTATTTATAAGGTAGAATAACTTCCACATAAAAACACACCCAGTTTTTGGATATCTTAATCATTCGCAGCCTACAGTTGAAGTAACTTTTACTATTGAATATTACTGAGTCGTGTTCCTCCGGCAAGTTCAGGCATGCAGGTTGTCACCAACATTCTGTGCTGATAATCTCCTGAATTTTCAAAGCATTGGTCACATTTCATAGTGCATAGCATGATACAAAATCAACCAAAACTGACTAGTTTTTAACATGTTTTTATTGCTTGTATGACTACTGAATTAACACGTTTTATGTCTTGCTATAGTTTTCTAGTTATCTACCTAATAATTAACATATTGACATAAATATTGCACTATAATAAGCCGGTGAAGTTAAGAATGCTCAAGTTAATTAATGACTACCAGTCAACCGACAGATGGGGTTCCAAAGTTGTTAAATAAGCACCTCTGAGCATTTATCTTTCTTCTTTTTCTTTTCTAGCATATTTAACTCAGTCACAAAAGAAGCAGCTTAAAAAAAATTGCGAAGTCTGTTGAAATTGTATTTTATTTAAATTGCTCTCTGCTTTGTAAATTTTGCCATTGTTTATTTTAAGTACTCAGAGGTTTAACTTCCGATGGGAACTACCTGCTCTTACGTTGACAACAAGCTTCGGAGCGTATCAATATTCAATGTGGTTTACCATCCTGGGCTTTTTGCATCCTATTTTTTGATAAATGGTACTGATTATGTACACTGTTTTAAACCCCATGTTTTGAAGTATTTTCACATTTAGACCTGAAGATGTTTCCTTGTGCTAGTTATAAGAGGAGACTTAAAAACCCTTTGAGCCTTATCTTAAAAACGTATGCTTAACTGATTGCTTGCAATATATTACCTTTACGTTCGTTCTTTGTTTTTATTTTAGTTGTTTTAAATCTCTTAAGAGAAAAAAAACATAATGCCAGAAGATCAGAATATGGCCCATTGTCAATGATTTCATTTGTGTGCACATTGTTGATCCGCGAGTAGATATTTTAAACTCGATGAATTAAAATGGGCGATACCATAGCAAATTTTTTTCACAAGATTCAGGCTTGATTCTACTTATAACCAAGTCATTACCATAATACTGAGAGGAACTCATACAAAATAATGTCTGAACCCTTGCTGAAACCTAATTAACTTGGTGATACCTTGAGGCCACTTATATCTTTGTGAACTAAATTTAGTTGATTTTATCTGATTGCAATCGTGGCCTTCAGATGTCAGCTGGACACAATATGTGCGTATAAACTCCCTTGCAGGGTAGGTGAGGCAAGTGGCCCTTTGAAATACTAAGAAATTTCCTCTTTCCCACTCCCCAGAGATTTCTTTGGTACCTATTATGTTTTGGTTCAATGCACATTCTAGGGGCTAGGAGAGAAAAAAGAAAATTGATCGCAGCATCCAAAACAAACATGGCGTCGTGTGTCGTGATCGCTCCTAGACAGCAGAATTCTGAACTTAGAACCAAAAAACACCTATAAAGAGTTTGAAATGTTAAGGAATAAGCATCAAGAAGACTCGATCGATGGTAAACAGGGCGATAATGTCTTAAAAGCAATGATATTGTCCTTCGGGTTACAAGAGGATCGGAATCAAAGGTCTTCCTGAATATATATGTAAAATAAAACTGCGCTACGGAACACTGCGGAGCTTAAAATGGACTTTCTCATCTACGGCATGGAAATATCGCTAGTTCAACCGAATGCCTGGCTTATTAAATTAGCATTCTCTTCTAGAGGAATTGCTTTGGTGTTATTAACATAAACTTTTGAGCTGACTTTTTCGTTCTCAACAGATGGACAACAACACGCATTTGGAGAGCACAAAATTTTCTTTTGGAGAACACTTACAGTGTTTTTCGTGAAGATCCATGAACACGATCTTTATGTCGTTCACCTATTATTAAGTGAAGCTTTCGTTCGGAAACGTTCGTTCAGAGTTAACTACCATATAAGGACAACAAATCTGTTTAAAAATGTTTCGATCTGCAAGAAAACGTGATTGTCTACAGGACTGTGTATTAACATTGACTTCGTAAAGGAGATAACTATTTGTTTAAAAAGCATACTTTACGGCGAGTCTGATCATTCATAAATAAATCAAAGCTGTCTGATTTCAGCTTCATAAGTCTGATAGTAACTCTCTTTAGTTTTTCTTTTAGTGACATAGCAAAGCAGACCTCTAGAAATAAAATCTTACACGCCAGGGTAAAATGCAATCTAGACAATTATTCATAATGAAGATCGGAAGAAAAACAGATGTACATTTATACTTCTCTACTTTGCTTGTACTTTCACGTCTGATAACAGCATAACGTCATTATAACGGGAACAAAAGTCATTTCATCACTAAACAGACTAAACAGTACAAAAAAATGACGCATGCTAAAAGTCTGAATGGCATACTCAATAACTGCGGTTGAAACATGAAATGATACGTTTGGAATCATCTTCCAAGTTTATAAAAAAATTTATCCTCACTTCGTCTTTCTAAAAGTTTTTCTTTCCGTTTTTTTTAAAGTGACTACTCTCTCACTGCCAAGTTGATGTTTTAGTCACAAGTCATATATTTGTCTTTTAAATATTCCTTACGTCATCTTCCTTCGATCAACAAAGAAAAATGCTCTCATGTGGTAAAGATTATTTCACACGTTTCCTAAATAATTTAAATTAATATTACTGAATTAATCTTTGATTGAAGAATATTCATATTTTGGCGGGCACAAATGAATATTTTATCTGCAAAAAAGAATCAATATGAATTCGAGTGTCTGCCACAGTCTGTGGCTCGTGGCGGTTTTTTCGTTCCCCACCTTTGCTGAAAGTATCATCAAATACTTGTAATTTTTGATAAACTTAGCTGAGAGAAATAAACGCCACCCCAGTGGCCATATTTATGTCAGAACAGTGAATATGAATTGTTTGTCGAACTTGCTTATCAGGCGTAAGCAAACGAATGCGACCAGACCAGTCCCCAATCCCATCCGAAGAGTAAAAATGGAAAGAGATAAAATGAATATTTTATCAATCAAAAAGAATCAAAATTAATTTTAATTTGCTAAAGCCAAACATATTGACAGTGGTACTTTTAAGAATATGAAATCGCTGTTAATAGACTAAGCCATTTGTTTTGTGTCGTTTAAATATCAGCCCCTTTCACCTCTATGACAAGATTTTTCAAAACCTTAATTGGAAAAAAAAATACCGCCAGAGACTACTGATGCCAATGAAACCGCATAATGGCAGGGATAACGCTATCCATTTTTGATGAACAATCTCTTGATATTTGATTTACATCCTATACCGGTTTTAATTTTCGTTTTGTAGGTTCGGATGCAGTGACAACTCCTAGATGATACTCCAAGCAATTGTCTTGGCTTGTTCCCTCTGCTCTCTAGCTCCGGGCTCAGCAACACAAACGGATGAAGATATTAAAGAGTAAGTGTACTTTCTCTGTATTTTTATCGCAAATCGCGTAACAGCAACAAGACACATGCATTGATCGATATAGCGATTATTGCAATTGGTTTAACAGATTCGCATTATTTCGTTGTTAAACTGGCCGCTAATAGTGTGTTGTAATCTAGTCAAATTATACATCCTCCTGTCCATGAGGTGGCAGTTTGTCACCCTTCCTCTTCAATTTGAACAAATATTTCAGCAGATTTGAATGTTGCCCTTTTCTTTCCAGTACAAGTAAATCTCTACGCGTCATTACGGTCAGTTAAAACGAACGCATATTAAGGCGGGGGTACACATGAATTTAAGTGAAATTTTAGGAAGTTTAAAGAGGGATTAAAAGGATAAAAAGGGGTTTGGAACACCACCAGTACGTCTACCAATTTCTAACTTCAAATTCTAATTTAAAACAACATCAAATCTTGAAAATTTCCTATTCCCATAAATTTTACTAATCTTTTAAGAAAAACTATTTATCACCAAATATACCCAAAAAACACCAAAAAATTTACAAAACAGCCCAAAACGTAGCTATGTGAATTGAGCAGAGAGATTTTTCACTGCTTGAAACGTGAACGAGATATTTGCATTCAAACCATAATACCCAGCAAAAATATGGCCTTCATGTTAACCCCTGCCTTAAAGCAGTGAATAAAGGTCTGTTAGAACCAGAAAAAATCTTTTGTACTCGATCGCAAGATGATCAAATACCTGCCCCAGATTTTCTCATTCGTAATGTTTCCTGAAAAGCCACTTTCGAGAGGTTTAATAAGAGTATTCATATTTTCGCCTGAAATCTATCCAGTATACCTTTCGATCAAACTGCATTTCGAAGAGAATATAATCTTGTTAAAATGAAGTCACATTTCTTGTGAATTCCTTATTTTGACCCAGAGTGTGAAAACTGAACAGAAATGTCCAAAAATGAGATGAAACTAATGATTTGGCATTTGTTTCTTTCGTCGCCTGTTCCTGTGTTCTGGATTGCTTGTTTCTTTACTTGGCGTTTTACACAAAAGTGCTTACAAAGCTGAAAACTGAACATGTTTTCAGTTGTTAGCGCGAAATTGGGGGAAACTGAATTTATTTGTTATGGTGGTAGGCGTTATATCTATTTTAACCATTTGTTCCTGCTGGTACCAAATTAGGCATGCAACAGAGGAAGCGAGAACGAGAAATGCCACAGCGACCTTGAATATGTTGTTGAAGAATTATGACAAACGTCTGCGGCCAAAATTTGGAGGTAAACACAGAAACTTATTATTTTTTTTAAGGATGGGTGATTTATCTATTTTACGTTCCCTAAATATATAGCTGGATCAAAATCCAATATTGCCAACGGATCTATTTCTATTAATTCTTGCCAACTGTCCAAATTTAAAATAAATAGCATAGTTTTTGCTCGAACGTTTAGTTTAGCTTTGAACAAATGGTCCAATTTGAGAAAAATCTGGATACATTTTATCAACTAATAAAATGTCAAGATAAATAAAAGAACCGAGTATTTTCCAATTAGGTTGCAGCTATTATCACTGCCATCAAACTTCAGCGAGCGATTGTAGCTCGCTAAGTTTTATTATGTTTTGATAATGGCGGAATTTCCAAACTTTTCTCTCCACCTTTTTGACGTCCCAAACTTTCAAATGGAGTCTAGGTTTCCAGAGATAGATGCTACTGATTTACACGAGACGAGGGAGAATAATCAGAAAAAGAACACACAAAGAAGCACAAAAACCCGGGTTAAAGTGTTTGACCTGTGACGAGCTGAGCGAAGCGAATTGAGAAAGCTTGAGGAGATTCCCGAAGACGAGAATGACGATGTTCTTTGCCGATTTTATGCAGAGATAAGAAAGCAAAACGGAGATGAATACAAGCCAGATAGCCTTGCTGTTACGCAAGACTTCTTAGACCGCCATCTAAAGAACAACGGCAAGAGTTACAGCATACCACGAGACCGCAAGTGGCAGTCTGGCGAAATTAGAAAGCACTCTGCAAAAGCGTTATTATGTTACAAGAAATTAGTTTTGTATTTTCCTGTTTTCTCCAATATGATGCTGCATGTAGGTGATTGATTCAAGTGTGATTGCAATAAACATCAGATTTTCAAAGAAATATCTATTTTCAAATTTTACTGTACTTTAAAAGGTCAAATATTTGCCTTGTTCATCTGTTTTTGGATGCTATATAATTAATAGGTAACAGGACTACATGCTTGGCCAATTTGAACATAATTGGAAGAGAAAAATCCCTACGGCCTCTTCCAATTTGGCAGTCCTCGGCATTTTTCTCATCCAATTATCTTTCCAAATTGGGCAGCATGTAGTCCTATCACATATACAAATTACACACTCCTTTGAACAATGGAACTCCTTTGAGTTTTCGTTGTAATTACACAAATAGAAATTATGCTTTTGATAAGCAATCATCTGCCTGTTTTACGAGATGAGATAGTTATGGTCGGTCATGTGTCTTGTGACGACACTTGACGTCATCAAGTCCGTCATCTTGAATCCGCCATCTTGGATTTCATTCTTACATGGATTTTTGGAAAGCAAATCCAAAGTGATAATGAAATGCAAAAGGTGGTAGTTCAATTCTGTTGTAGAAAATTGAAAAAAAAGTATTCGGTGAAAACAAAAATGAAGTTTGGCTCAGCCTTGAGTAAAGAAGAGGTTACTATGACAACGAAAAGTGACGCAGAAAAACAGCTGACACATTAAACTTCTGGTGATGGATGAACGACCAGAGCTAGCTACTGAACGTCTCAGTACCATGAGCCATTTCGAAATTCTGAGTAGCAGGTCTGGGGTATTTCTTCCCCCACATTCCTGGTGCATTCTGTCATGTAAAATCGTCCACACATCAAAAACGGTGCTGTGTGTTTTTTTACTTTTCAGGAAGACCGGTCACCGTGTATATCGACGTGTACGTCGTAGACATAGGAGAAATTTCTGTTACCAACATGGTAAGGCCTAGGGCGTATCTGTTCTTGGTTTCATGAGCTTTACAGAAATATACACATATTTTTTGTTATCAAAGCTGAAAAGCCTCAACTGCATGCAGAAGTTAGTAAAACTCTTGGTGTTGATACTCGAAGAAAAAAATGGGAGCTCACGAGTTTGGTTGAGAAAAAGAAAAAGAAAGTTTCGAAGCATAGCTAGACGAAGTTCCGGGCAACGACCAAACCAAATCTTGTTGGCGTAATGGACTTAGAGTGGAGGAGCTCAATGACTCAAAAAAAGTGTAATTATTAACATTCTGCTCCTCCTTCACCCTATTCCCCCCCTCCCCCCCGTCATCCGCTCCTATTTCTCCTTCTCTTACTCTTTCCTCTCCTTAGCGTTCTTCCCTTCCTCCTTCTCGTGAAATTAATAAACCTCTCCTCCTTTATTCCATTACCCTGTCCTGCTACCCCCCCCCCCCTCCTCCCTGGATGCAGTGCAGCACGCCTTGATTGGTGGCTCACGTTTCGCCCTCCTCTGCACACCTTTTACTATTCGCGAACGATGACTTCCAACCAAAGGAACATAAATGTTTTCTCACCAACCTATTTTCATTTATTAAACCTAGGATTACAGGATGACAATATATCTGCGGCAAACTTGGGAAGATCCCCGGCTTAGGTTCAACGGCTCAAATCAGATTGTTGCACAGGGAGACATACTGGATAAAATTTGGATTCCAGATACATACTTCAACAGTGAGAAGAAGTCAAGCTTTCACGAAGTTACCAAGAAAAACTATGTGCTCATATTTTTGCCTAATGGAACAGTTTTCTTTAGTATAAGGTAAGCAGCACTAACCAGGGGACAAACAACGAACATGTTTGAAGAGAGAGCTGATGACACCCGTCTTATATAGCCAGAATATACCTCTGCTTTTATCGATACTCTTAGTCTATAGTAAGCAAAATGTAAGTCAGCCAAGAATTTCGAGTTTTCAAGAATGATTTTTAATTAATACCTCTTCTCAATCTCCTTAATAATTCATTGAGTTAAAATAAAGGAAATCATGAGCATAACGGTTTTAGAACGAATTTTCACGACTTTTTAGTTTCGATTGAGAAGATATATCAAACACGAAAAAAAGTGTTTGACCACTTTTCCAAACACCTTGAACTTCGTCAAAAATACTCCGCTACGCGTCGCATTTTCAATTTTCTCCTCATTGTTTGGAAATGTGGTCAAACACGGTCTTTAGTGTTTGATATATTACCTCCACTAATAAAAAATAGCTTCGCATGTTTTTTAGGATTTCATTGACAGGAGTTTGCCGCATGAACCTACGCAAGTATCCCATGGACACTCAGAGATGTGTGCTGAACATTATGAGCTGTAAGTTAATGTTATATTGGGAGCATAAAACAAGAATTGATTTATATGCAATTATGACTTCAAACTACGTGAGAAAAAAGATCATCAAAATATATACGTATTTACAAGAATTAACGGCAGAATGGTAATGTTACTAAGAAAAAGTAATATATTTGTAGATGTGTTTCCTTTTTCAGTTTTCATCCCAGTAGTATTAACGAATTTTGTGTTATCATTTTTTTAACGTCGATCAGATTCCTATTCGGAAACCGATGCCAAGTACACCTGGAAACGAGGTCACGTGAAGTCTGTGGAAACATCCACAGATATCTCCCTTCCACAAATGGATCTAGTCGGTATCGAAGCATCTGAAAAAACTAATACCTACTCCGTAGGTAAATACTGGCATTTGTAAAAAAAATTAATCGGAATGCTTTTCCAGGAAGATGGTAGCAAAACAGGAAAGAATTGTTGGTCGATAAATAATATTTGCTGATATTTGAATGACGTTCAGCGTCAGCATGAAAAGAAAACAAACCAAAAAAAAGTATCAAGGCAAAACCACACGCATTTAGGTCAGGTATTTCAAAGTTTAATTTGCTTTTCCAAGAATCAGAAGTCCAATTCAATCACAATTAAATTAAATCGTGAAAAATGGTTCCCAAATGGTGAAGTAGCCATAAAATGGCTACCAATGGCACCTCTTCTAATTGGTCCCTTCTTTAAGTTAAGGATCCTCTTTTTTCCCTGGCCTTCGACTTTATGGCACGCGTGCTTCGCGCTTGAGCAATAAATTGAGCGGGAAAAAGCTCGGTCGGTAACTTACAACTCAAACTCCGATAGGAAGAGGTACTTGCACAACAGATCTAGGCATTCCACTTTGCATGCTCTTATATTAAGGCTAACTATGACTCTATGAGGGCATAGTTAGGGGATAACTCGGAAACCGCACGGGTTCATTTATCCCCCTGGCTCGACTTTAAGCACATATCTTTTCCCTAAGTTATTGTAAGTGACTGTAATTTTCTTTGCAAATGTGTATTAAGTGTCTAGAGTAGATAAAGCATTGTTGTTGATGTTATCAATTGTTTAGGGAACTTTTCGAGACTCAGTTTGATGTTCACGTTCAAAAGGAGACTAAGTCTGTTCATAACGGAGACGTACATCCCGTCCATCATGATCGTGGCCTTGTCCTGGGTTTCCTTTTGGATCAACTACAAAGCAGCACCGGCAAGAGTGGCCCTCTGCATCACAACGGTCGGGCTCTTTAATACAATCAACTTAATGCACGATTGAGATCTCGATTATCCTGTAGTCTTCGTCCGAGAGTGCTGGCTACAATCCTGATCAAAAGTCTCGGAACTTTTATCAACATTCGATCTCTCTGATCCCCTCCTCCTCCCCCTCCCCAAACCCCAACACAATGCTGATGTTGATTCATCCAAAATAGACCCACTATTCCGGCACTACTTTGGGCGAGAGGGGCCTGAATATCGGGCTTTCCACTTCAAAATAATGCTCCACCAGTTGGCATTTTGAAATGTGTGCCAAGGACTTTTGGCCAGGATTGTAGGTGTAGCTCAACGCATTGACCAGTATAAACAACAAACAAACAAACAAACAAACAAACAAACAAACAGTACAGGTCAGCGTGCAAACTGTTCATAATTTACAGTCCATTTTAGACTAATTGAAAAGTGATAACGTGGTAATACAATCAATGGAAATACTAAGTTTATTGGTTAGTTAATGGGTACTTTGGGTTCTAAACGATAATTGAAACTTGTTTCGCAAATGAAATACCAATCATATTAAATTACACACCTTTCCTCAAAGTGGTCACTGCCTTCCCACTTCACCTGATTTCGAAGAAACTTCAACTTGAAGCATTAGTTTATCATAGTCCAGCAAATAAACACATCATGATGACGTATGTATGACCGATTTCATTTTATTATGCTCGTGTAAAACTTAGTTCTTTTAGCAGGTTCTTACCATGATCACCTTGACTGCGGCAGTGCGGAATTCTCTGCCACGAGTGACATACACAAAGTACAGTGACTGGATATTGATGTTGTGCCTCGTGTATGTGTTTGGGGCACTGGTAGAGTTCGCTGTAATTAACTTCCACGAAAGCTTAGAGGCAAGAAAGCGAGAGAAACGTAATAACGCTCTGAGATCTATCGACGTGGAACGCGGGGTATGGTGTGCATTCATTTCATTGGATATGAGCATTTTTGGCAGATCATATGATTTTGTAATATTAGTGTGGAAGAATAAACCTTGACTAAAATGAGCTTTTCGATACAAATACATTGTTTCCATTGTAAAACTATTTTTCACGCTACAAATTGGCATTATCGTTCCCATATATGCCATAGTACCATCACACTAAAAATGGTCTATAGGCCGATTATTGCTAATGGTCTGATTTGCCTATATAGTTCACAAGGTAAATTGGACACAGAAAGTCCAGTGTTTCTCGGGTCTTTTGAAAATAGCTTGATCATGAGCAGTGTTAATGTTTTGCTCAGGAAATTTAGATTTAAATTCAAGAAAATTTCAGTGGGTATATATTTTCGGCAAGAGATTATCAAGGTAAAAAACATCTCTTGTTTTTGTATGATATGTAGAAAGTTACTTTGTCTTGGTCGACATTTAATTAAGAAAACAAAATGGTCAATTATTTTAGCATGAAGTACCGTCGTAAACAAGAGACCATGATTTGTCGGTAACTGTTCCTAAGATCAGAAAGCTATTATTGGTTCTTCGGATTAATAGACAAAAAACTACGTACAACTTATACTATATTTTATCTTTTATCATTTATGTTACTAGTTGGTACTTGTTTTGAGCGTGACATTTTATCGTTTCAGAGTGACGCCGGGTACAAAGGTCAAACGGAAAGCAGTGATCCAAAAACAAAATACTTACAAAGACAAGTGTCTTCCCTGCGCGAAAAAATCAAGGCATTTTCCGATCAAGATGTCAATGTACAGAAGATTGACAGCCGCAGTAGAGTTCTGTTTCCACTGACATTTCTCATCATCAACCTGATTTTCTGGATTTACTTTATTGTTGACTCGACCAGCGGATAACTGTGGGAAACAGATTGCTAATACATCGGTATTTACCACTTGTAACAGGAGTGCTGGCTTATTCTCCGTCTATCTCGGAGTCATCGGAGAGACTGGGAGCTAACCCAGCGTTTCAGGAAGTCTGGGATAGACTGAGTAGATTAATTAACGGATCCAGGTGATCTGTGACGTCATTGCGGGGGCCTGGGGAAAGAAATTTTAATGCCGTATCCCATAAACAAATGCGCGCACCAATTTAATCTGTTTTCGAATCATGGCGGCTGGTCGGCGTGATGTGAGCTCGATGTTTTAAAAATACTTCGCCATCAACGAGTGAGAAGACTCGTCACTGGGTAGCTTGTACAATGCAGTTATTGCCAAGAAGAGAAACTCTGCGTTGTTGAATGCTTTGACAGCTTTTGGCGAGGAGCGTTGCAGACAATCCAAAACGTAAGCTCGATGTACTCCTGCGTTGTATGAAGTTAGCTTGTTCATTTCTTTGTTATGTACTGGACATTGGCTTTATCAACAGTAAATGTTACTCGTAGGTAAAGCTGTTATTGATTTTTGGGAATGGTGTGTTTGTCTTAATTTTATTTTTTTGTTTGCTGATTTTAAAGAAGTTTTGATGGAGCCTTCGTTGCTCTCTCGAAGTCAGTTCCATTGTCGCGGGTGGCACAATTCTTGCGGGCATTTTGACGCGGCGACATCCAACATTTAAAGTACTTAAGTATTGTTTCTTTTGCCGGCTAATTGTTTTTATTATGGCTTTTTATTGTTTGTTTGGATGTCTTGTCGAGCTAAGGAAAATGTGCTTAACGCCGAGTCAGTAATTCGTCTTCATTGCCCATTTCAAAACTGGTAGATTTTACAAAAAAAAAGAGTTTAAACGAACATCTTCGTCTTTGTTCGGAGCACAAACCGGGTAGCTTGCCAACCTCCCGGAAACGGGTTTCATTTAGACAATGCGCAGAAAAATTTCTAGACGAGAGTAATCCTTATTCAAGGAAGCAAAGGGTCAGCGAGCTGCTGAACTGTCTGAACGATGAAGAACTTGTGGATTTAGTTTTACCAAGGATTGCCAAAATTGTGTCACCCGTCGACTTTGTACCGCACGGAACTGTTGGAACTCGCGATTTTCACAGCAAATTATGCAAGTTCAGAAATGAACTGTCCATGCACTACCCAGAACTTCAAGCGCTGTTTTGTCCAGAGCCCTCACCAAGCACTGGTTTCTATAATCAGAGGCAAGTGTTAACTGAAATAGTTCAAAAGAACAAACCTTATTCTTGCGACTAGCCCCTCGAAATTGACCATGGTTCTTTTTTCAAGGATGTTGTTATGCCTTGTGTTTTTAGAAAACAGCACTCGGCATTTACGGAATTTTCTTGTGGAATTGTGAGGTCACTTACGATTGGCAAAAAGAAACACAAAATGTACAGAGAAACAAGTGGGGGAAAAAATTGGAAGGGCCCATTGGCATCAATCCAATTTTAAGTAAGGATGAGATTTTTGGTCATCTGAATGACACCCGCCAAGAATTACTGAAACAAATTGGTCTTACTAGAATTCAATGAATCTGGAGAAGTGTTTTTAGGTCATGTTGACATTGAAAACTACATTTCATTGTTTCCTACCCAACCTGGTACTTAGAGTGTAATCAATACAGCCAATAATTGTCTGATTCTAATGGATTACACTGATGGCTTTCCTTGGCTAAAATGGTCTCGTCATTTGACGGGAGAAACCAGTGTAAGGAGTGAAACTAACTGAACCTCACAATTTACTAAGTACAGTTTTAACTGGTAACCTTTGGCTGGGGAATGATGACTATGAGACAACAAGAAAATGTGGTCAAGCTTTTTACAGGCGTGTGGTAAGAGGAGCTAGGAAACCATGAAGTCCTGAAGCTCTGCTATATCTAAATATATCCAGCTAGTGTTTTGCTGTGTAATGGAAAAGCTGTTAATCTTCAACATATGTGAAATTTAAAGTGGGGTAATGTACAGCTCATGTAAAAGAAGCATCCGTCGGAACACAACTTGGTCAGCGATATATATAAGCTTAAAGTGGAACATACATAAATTCGACACGGTCTTACTTCACTCAAACTGGAGCAGCTTACGACGAAAATACTTAATTAAGCAAAATTCCAACAGACGTAAACGCGTTGAGTTGTGGGCCAAAAACATGAAAAATTTCGGGAATTTCGGACGTCATTTCCCCCGCGCGACATTCGCAGAATTCCTCGCAGCATGTACGCGCGTGTGCCGCAGGCGATGGCGCAATTTGTTCTAAAAATAGAATTATTGTCTATAGCGGCGCCTGTCCACCGCTAGCTGGACCGCACAAAATCCACGGATAGACACGACCTATTTCGTACCAAACTTCTTTTGAAACGCCTTCTTTATTGTTGTATCGTATCGTGAAACTAAAAACAATTGATTTACGAAATTAGAGCCGAGCAAATAGCTTAAGAAATATTGCAGGTAAATCAGACTTACGTTATTGCCGGATCTGGCGAGAGTTGACATCAATGGAACCTTTCCTTCCTTCGATATGACTAACTAATAAGAAGTAATTTCTTTCCTTCGGAGCACGAGTGCTTGCGAAAACTGATCAGTCCTTTTTTCCTAAATTATATTGAATTACATAATAGATGCCTAGCGCAACATTTCCGTATGGAAACGTGAGACAACTTAAGAGCGCGTGACGAGCCACCTAGTGTGACTTTAAAGATTAAACCAAATCAAATAAGGGATTTAAACTCGCGCTTACGGTCTCCGTCCCCGATTATGGCTCTTGGATATATTGATTGCAGTTGAAGCGTTGCCCCTCACAAAACGCAAGATTCAACGAATTGTTGGTGTTCTTGCCGTGCTAAAAACTTGCGAAACAAAAGCGTTCTTCAGTATTATTAGATTCCAAAAGATGACGAGCTTAGACTCTCAGATAAATTCTTGTAATACAAGGATAACTATTTTTGCAGTTCTGCGCCATTTGAAAAGATTTGCTTCGGTAAATTCTCAACCTCCCCTTAATATCAATCAAAACTGGATATATTGACAGAGATGTTTGACTTGCATGCGCTGTTCAACAAATTAAACATTTCAGATCAGAGGACAAGAAGTTCTCACAAATCTTGCTTTGTCCTCATTTAATAAAGTTGCAGATCAGGAGCAAAATTGACGCGTACAATGAAAAGCAAGGAAACCGATATCATTCCTTTTTGGGATTTGAATCGAAGATTAAATCTAGCTCTAAAGATAGTTCTAAAGTTCTCGAGAATTGATATGAACAAGGTGAGGTTTTTGCTTGTGCTCTGGTCCAGTTTGTGAAAATAAAGATACTAGTAATGATAATAATTAATAATAATAATAATAATAATAATAATAATAACAATTAAAGAAACCGCTGATCATTTATATTGTCATTTTTATTCTCAGCTTTCAGACATGAGGTAAAAAAAACTATGACGGAAGTTCAATTTGTTGATTTTTTATACTGATGCTGTGTAAAACTAATCTCTTTGCGGGGCATGCTCCAATGAAATGAAAGTTTATTTCTCCTTAAGACTTGGAGCACCAATATGACTTCCACGACGTTGGTTACCTTGAGGAAAATATGTTTTGATGTACCACCAGCTTCAAAAATCAACAGTACGTTAGAAGTATGCGACTGAAACGCTCTAGACTCAAAACATATTTTTGCTTTTTTAATCATAAATTTGGGTATTTTCACAATCAGGTCAGTTTTACTAACTGCCGCTCACTTCATTTCCGGTTGCAGTAAGAAACAATAAATTGTAAGACAGCTTTAATTTTGTTCTTAAAAAGCGAGGCTAGACATTTCGAGAGCATCGTCTGCTTTGAAGCATTATTAATATATAGTCCCAAGTCTAAATTTATAGCTAGTGAAAATATGGAAAGCAGCTTAATTTTTTTTTTATCGATTGAGGTTCAGCGTAGGCCCAATGTACAAACACAACAAAACGTTCCATGTTTTTTACCTGAAGTATTTTTACAACTTTAACGAAACCATGGGGATTTTATTCCAGAGTATTTTATGTACGTTTTTATCCTTTCAATAGTCGATCCTCTATTCAAACTAGCTTGCGCTTTTATATTTCAACAAGAAAATTTGAAACCATTTCAAGGGAAACAAAGAAACGGAAGATCTGTACGCGACCTTTCCGTCCCGCCAATCAGAAATCTAGAAAATGTGTAATGTACAAATTCGTGGTTTTCAAGAAGAATGGAACAAAGAAGCAGGTAAAACGGAGACGAAAATGAAATCTAATTAATTACAATTTGTGAGATTCAAATTTAACCTCTCAAAGCAGACCGGATTCAATGAGCGTTAAGTAGCAAGAATACCATATATGTAATTTGCTGTTAATTTTCACCTGTCATAGGCGCGACTTAATTTCGTTGTGAAGCGTAAACACAGTGTAAATGGGAACTTCTTTTATCATGCTCAGCTATTGTGATTTTTCCCGCTAAATATACCCTAGTGACGAAACTGTGTAGCTGTTTTTACCTTGCTGGAGGTGAATTCCCTTGAATTAAATGATCCTAACAAAAAAACAGCATTTTACTTTGATATTGTAAAAGCTAACTGGTGAGGCCTTCCTTAGTTTCTAGGTCTATGACCTAGGTCTAGGTCTTAGTTTCTAGTTTCTAAGTCTCGCTCAACGATTTTGAAATAGGATGCGAAGAACCCTAAAAGTATCAAGTAAACTGGAATGTAAGTTGGGTCTTCTGTTGTAGTGAGAACTACTTACACCTATTATATGTACAACTCTCACCAAACAGCAGGAACAATTTTTCCTCTTTCTTAAGACATCATTTCGTCTCGTTCTGGTTACGAACAAACCTTAAATACTGGGTAAAAGCGTACGCAACTTAAATTATATCAACAGATATCTCAAAAGATCCCATGTGTAGTCAACTTTACGCTGAATTTTACTCTGAATTTCATTCTTTACCTCACAGCGACAAAACGTTGACCTCGGGTGTTGTGTCCGCATTCATCCTGGCACACCTTGTCCTAGGTAAATTGAATAAGCACTTAATGACTGGCCCCAAGGGAAACAGTGAGTTTTGTTTCCCCCAGACCCTCAATGTTGAGGTCGAGGGGAAGTAAGACTCACTGTTTCCCGCGGGGCCAGTCATTAAGTGTTTAGTTATACCTCATAACTCAAAAGTAGAAAAAAACTGCGAAGAGATCTTTTGCTTTACGCCGGCTGGCTCAAAAACTTGCCGCAGTTTCAGGGAGCACGATCTGGTTACGTGCGAGTCAAAAGTTCATGTTGTTGTTTCAAACGTTGTTGTTGTTGCCCAGGGAGTTAGTGAGTTTTGACCCACGACACGTGACACCTTTTTCCTCCAATCGGAAAACGTATTTGAGTTGGGAGGTATAACAAAGCAATTTGGTAGTTGACTACGGAAACACTGTTAACAAAATTACAATTCTTCCATGACCTCGGATTTCTTTTTTTGTTTCATGAGTTAAATAATTGTAAAACTTTCTACTGAGCTCACAATTCAAGAGATTAGTCGGAATGAAATGAAGCCCGCCGGAAACTACCAGTTTTTGAGAGGCAATTTTTATTCTCACAAAGTTTATGAATGGGATTCTGTTATAAAAAACATCATGCATTTATACAATGCCACCAAGTGTTTTCTCATGCTATGTTTTGAAAATCGCCCATCAGAGGAAAAGAAATTTGGCAAAGTTAGGCGTAAAGAAGAGGTCCAAAAAAAAACCACAAAATAAATCAAAAAAATTAAAAAAAAAAAGAAAGAATTTCAGATATTACGACAATTTAACTTGCTTGTCTACGAAAATAACATTAAAATCGTTCAATGAAGTCTGAAAAGAGAGAACACCTTTGGTATTGTTGTTTAAACCATCTAGGGGAGAAACGTGTATGAATATTTTCCGAGAATTTATTTTTTAAATAAGATATTAAAGTTTGCCTGCGTTTTAACGTAGGTGTTTACTCCTAGATCGTATTATTGCCCTGTTGATGTATGGTCCCACGCGTTAACGTCAAAGCAAAACCAACAAGTAAAGAGCCATTTGATAAGCCTTTTATTTACCGGCAAACATAAAAACGGTGTAACTCTTGGTTTCTTAGTATTTCGCCCCGCCGTTCCATCCTGTAGTTGACTTTGTTTTGTATAAACTGCTTTTAAGAAGCGTGTTATCAAGTTTCTTTTTAAAATTCCAAGTTTCGGAACTGAAGTCATTTTCATGATTTCTCGATTTATATCGCTTGAGGATACCGAAGACCCAAAGCCGGTCAATGAAGGATTCCTTTTGTTCCTTTTAATCAGCATTAACTTACTTTAGGTCGCTTCTCATTAAAAACAACGTAAAGAGCCAAGCAAACACTTTCATTTGTCCTACCACAAGCTTTGATGATAGAATTCCGTAGGCGGTTAAGGAAAATACGATAAAGTTCACACGTTGACAATTTGGAGACCGACTCGTGTTTATAAGCGCAAATTGGGTTGTTAGCAAGGAAACGCGTGCCTATCACAAACCTTTGATGCCCGATTAAACAAATTATTTGCCTATTGTGGCAAGGCGGTGAATACGTAATATGGCGAAATTAGATATATGTCTAATCGCGGAACTGACATTTTGTTCAGTCCTGTAGAAGTTAGTCAATCTTTCGAGAGCAAGTTATCTCACGGCAATCTAAAATGCACTTCGAATTCCATTTCAAGATCACAAACGTGTAAAAACCTGTCCTGTGTTTTTTTTTTTTTTGTCTCCAAAAAGGCTCCTGTTGGGATATACTTATTCCTGGTTCCACACGCGCAAAGACTTGAAAGTTAATTCACGGACAGGAAGGTTTCACCGCTACTTATTGACTTCCTTTCAATTTTTCAAACCCTACATTAACTTCCGCACATTAACGTGCGATTAATAAACCGGCTTAATGAATAATTGCATTAATTTTTGTTCTTATAAACGACGTCGAATCTGCTGGCGATGAAATAATTCATTTTTCACAGACCAGCGTGCACTCAATACGATCAACACATAGACAAGAAGAAAAGTTATAGGTCTACGATGAAGAAAACGAGTCTAAGAGTAACTGTTTGCTTAGTTTTGTTTGTTCTAATTTTAAATTTTTTAAGTTCTGTCAAAACAGTTAGTTTAGGTGAGAATGCTTTCCCCCGACAAATACGACGACCTCCGTGCGTTTTTGGGAGATGCACTGGTGGGAATTTCAACTCTAGAAAGAGAGCAAGTGCAGCGATGAAAAGAGTACTGACAAAGGTAAGAAATTAAGAAACCTGAACTTTTTTTCCATTTCCATATAAGTATATATTTGTATTTGCTTCATTGGAATAATAATTTTCCATGAAAGATTGCCATTTAGCACTATGTTGTTAGTGGAAAATTCGACACCATCCGCCAAAAAGACGTTAAGGCCGAAGTAGTTAGAATTATGAAAAGTTTCTGTGCGACTAACGAACTAAATTCGATTCACAGTTATTTTCATTAACATAACAGTCCCTATGTTGTTTCGTTTATTTCTCTAACAGCGATAACTTTCTTGTAACACTTACATGTCACGTATTTTTCTTTGTGTGGCGCTCGGCGCATGACGTGGGGTTATATCGCGGCATGAGTTGCTCGCGCAGTAAGGATGCGTAGAGGTAATTTGCGCGAAAGTCCTTCAGTTAAGTGCTTGAGGACAACGTGGTTCATCCACTCTAGAACTTTCCACTGAAAGCGTGCTTGTATATTGTGCGTCTTTAAGGGCTTAGATAAAATCTAGGGAAACAGAAACACTGCCTAATACAGTATATAAACAGACAACACTGATCTCATTGAATGAAAGAGTTTGCAACTTTTTTTTCTAATTTGGTCCAAGTACCCTGGTCGCAGAGGGTATTCATCTCAATTTCGCTTTACTGAACAGTTTAAAACATTTGAAAGGAAACAGATCGAAAGCGGGATGAAGAAGTTGCAAACGTCACAGGCATGTGTATGTGTATTACAAATTCACTACACTACTAGACAAGTGCTTTGTAGAGCTGGCATTTTCAGTAAGGCATATTTTCTCAAAAGATAAAATAGCACAGTTACTTTCAAAAGCTTCACTAAAAAATTCAAGGCTATTCAGAGAACGCGAGCTCCCTAGATACAATTTTTCTAGACTGCTCCAGACATGGATAAGTGCTTTCTCACGACGGATAATTAAATACAATTTATGTATCTTGCTCCTTCAAATCCAAATTTAGCACTATTTATATGTGACCGTGAATAGATTAATCGCTGCTTGCCAAAATTCGCAGGCGAATTTGAGAATTCTGAGAAAATTATTGATCATATTTGTTTATATATAAAATCTCCACCTTAGCTTTAAACGAAACCAAGCTAGACACAAAAGACACCATAACCAGTAAAACAACAACAACAACAGGAAGAATAAAACGTCATAAAGGACACAAAGGGAGATCACGGCGGGATTTACTTGAGTGTCGAAAGCAACCCCATTTGCTTAGGTTTTCCATTATTAAGCTAAGGAATTAGCTTAGAAACTTCCCACACCTAGCCTCTGTGTCATTCCATCTGAAGAAGAACCAATCAAGAATAGACCGAGCACTTTTTTTTGTGGCGCACTTGCCGCCGAGTTATACAACTCGGTAGATTTATTTTTTGATCATAGGTTATGACTGCTGACTACAATGGCTGATCAGGCTATTTGCTGTCCACGTGTCTATGCGCATTAAATCGAGGTCAGTGAAATGGAAGCGAGGCTATTTGGTTCCGCCCAAATTCCCCCTTGTATGCGCAGGACACCCAGTATGTAGACAGGTTACCACACGAAATTAGGAATGAGTTCTTCGAACGCAAAAAGACTACCTCATGGTTTATAGTTTATTTTATATGTTCACGAATACGACTTTTAAATCGCCTTGGCTTTAGGATGTTAACCGTGGGAACAACTATATTTCACTGGCCTTAGTCGTCTCGCAACGTATCAACAAATCGTATTTTATACAGCGAACCTCTTCACTGACTTCACTGGCATGGACTTTGACACTATGATATATCTGTCTGTAAAACCTCGGTTTTTGATGCAAAATGTTGATTTTAGCAATAGACAGAGGTTGAAAGTCAGCTAGTGAAATCAGAACGTATATATTTCAAAGTGACGGCGTCGAACGCACTCATAATCTTTGATTACTGCTAGTTTATTATTATTTTTTACGACAATCAATTGAAGCTGAACTGATTTGTTAGGTCCCTGAAGCAAAAAAATTCCTTGTACATGATGCATTGTACCACGGCAGAAAGAGCAAAGCCGAGGGAAGCGATAGCTCAGTTTCATTGTTCGTCTCCTTCTGCCCAGAACGTGATTCTTTTATTGACACTTCAATCCACGCAAGGTCTAAGATATATTTAACTAGAACCAGTATAACAGCAACGTTTCAACGCTCGATATTGTTCCTTGCTCTCAGCGCAACATTGGTCCTGTCGTGTTTCTTGTATTACAAACCTCGGCTGATTATAACCATCTTAAAACTCTGCCTTAGGAAAATGCTTAAGACACTTTTCGCGTACATTTGTTGCTCGAGTGTGGAAATCTTGCCTATCTATGGGTAAAGTTGCACAACGTCTTATACCCTTTGTTCGGTACTTAATTGTGGAATAATTATTATTTTAATTTTTTTGCCTTGTTCCATAAACTTGTGGAAGATAACAACTTAAGAGCCGTTAAATTTGTTCTAAAAGCGTTCTGGTCATTCAGCGTTCAACATCAACTTCATCTATTTTCTTTTGTGTTGCGACTTTCACGCAAATATATTTGTACTGAAAACGCGAACCTCAAGATCGGATAATCTACTTTTGTCTTGTTAATTAATTAAACTATTTATTTCCAGCCAGGTTCAATGAATAGCCTTCTATTTGCTTTACAAAATGAGATTTCCCTTTTTGATGATGATGCGATGTGACGTTGCATGACGTCATAACACAGATCCGTCAACTTGTAGTTTACGAATTCTCATTGCGATATCAGAAACTAACGCAAATTGATGATTGAATATGAACAAAAATAAGTAAAAAACATTGCGATAAAGAAGAAGAAGAAGAAGAAGAAGAAGAAGAAAATCTTGAGGAATGTATCAACCTTTCCCCCACCCCAGTCCCCTAATGTCAATGCCTGCACGCTCGAATGTTAAACACGTGTTTACATGTATGTGGGTTTAAAATGCACATGCTGATAAAGATCTACCGAAAGATTTCAATGATATTATCCTACCTTACCAATTGTTATGTATCTTAATTGATGTTTCGTGGGGCATTTATTGGTGTCATATCCAACCCAAGTCCTCGGTATATTAACAGCTAGTGTGTGGCTGTTTGACGTTGCAAGTTTTCATTCGAAATTATTTTCGTGAGATCAATCGCTTATTCCAAGATGAAAACCTTTCCTCTGCCCAGAAGACTGTCAGTTTCAACGGTATTTCTTGTTTCAATTATTGTTGCCATAGTCATTGCCAATGAAACACACCAGAAAGACTGTGTTAACTGTGTTGATGCTGCGGACGAGTATACAGTGAAGAAACGCGGCGGTTTTAGAGTATGCTACACTGGAAAGTGCCCGAGGCGCCGAAGCGGTAAAAGGGGAATGAAGATGGTAAGAGTTAATTCTTCCAGACTTACTCGAAAGCGCTGTAGTTTTTGTAACTTTTGGTCAACTGAAAGTGTGATTGTTGAAGTGTTGTCGGTCATGTAGGGAACTCAGTGTAAGGTGCCCGTAAAGTAACAAAGTGTAATTCGCTTGATTTTGTCGCCAAATGTCACGCATCTTGGACTCACTTAACAATTTACAACTGTAAAAAGAAAAAAAAAATGTTATCTTCAGCTGGTATAGCTTCCAAGTTTTTTGTCCTCAGCACACATTGGGCAAAGCCCAATACTCCAATTCTCCATTTAGACGAAATATAAAGCTTATCACAAAAGCGAAATTTTACGTAATTTGCTGTTTTCGATGAACCGTTGGAATCCAAAGTTTTTTTTTTTTTATTTACACCGTCTTATCAGTTTCTACGCATTTTGTTGACTTAGGAAAACATGTCAGTTGAGGCACATTATTGAAACGCCATCTTGACAAATGAGATAATTATACATGTCGAATGTTGATTTTAGAGGAATCAACTGAAGAATTAACTCAGCAATGTGAACCAGCAAAAGTTTGCTCGCAAAGAACGAAGTACCATTATTTGCGCCGAGGAACTACAAATGACACAATCTTCGATAGAATCCGCTTCGCTTGGCGTTTATTTACCGAAATCAACAAATCGTATTTTATGCAGCGAACCTCTTCACTGACTTCACTGGCATGGACTTTGACACTATGATATATCTGTCTGTAAAACCTCGGTTTTTGATGCAAAATGTTGATTTTAGCAATAGACAGAGGTTGAAAGTCAGCTAGTGAAATCAGAACGTATGTATTTCAAAGTGACGGCGTCGAACGCACTCATAATCTTTGATTGCTGCTAGTTTATTATTATTTTTTACGACAATCAATTGAAGCTGAACTGATTTGTTAGATCCCTGAAGCAAAAAAAATCCTTGTACATGATGCATTGTACCACGGCAGAAAGAGCAAAGCCGAGGGAAGCGATAGCTCAGTTTCATTGTTCGTCTCCTTCTGCTCAGAATGTGATTCTTTTATTGACACTTCAATCCACGCAAGGTCTAAGATATATTTAACTAGAACCAGTATAACAGCAACGTTTCAACGCTCGATATTGTTCCTTGCTCTCAGCGCAACATTGGTCCTGTCGTGTTTCTTGTATTACAAACCTCGGCTGATTATAACCATCTTAAAACTCTGCCTTAGGAAATTGCTTAAGACACTTTTTGCGTACATTTGTTGCTCGAGTGTGGAAATCTTGCCTATCTATGGGTAAAGTTGCATAACGTCTTATACCCTTTGTTCGGTACTTAATTGTGGAATAATTATTATTTTAATTTTTTTGCCTCGTTCCATAAACTTGTGGAAGATAACAACTTAAGAGCCGTTAAATTTGTTCTAAAAGCGTTCTGGTCATTCTGCGTTCAACATCAACTTCATCTATTTTCTTTTGTGTTGCGACTTTCACGCAAATATATTTGTACTGAAAACGCGAACCTCAAGATCGGATAATCTACTTTTGTCTTGTTAATTAATTAAACTATTTATTTCCAGCCAGGTTCAATGAATAGCCTTCTATTTGCTTTACAAAATGAGATTTCCCTTTTTGATGATGATGCGATGTGACGTTGCATGACGTCATAACACAGATCCGTCAACTTGTAGTTTACGAATTCTCATTGCGATATCAGAAACTAACGCAAATTGATGATTGAATATGAACAAAAATAAGTAAAAAACATTGCGATAAAGAAGAAGAAGAAGAAGAAGAAGAAGAAGAAGAAAATCTTGAGGAATGTATCAACCTTTCCCCCACCCCAGTCCCCTAATGTCAATGCCTGCACGCTCGAATGTTAAACACGTGTTTACATGTATGTGGGTTTAAAATGCACATGCTGATAAAGATCTACCGAAAGATTTCAATGATATTATCCTACCTTACCAATTGTTATGTATCTTAATTGATGTTTCGTGGGGCATTTATTGGTGTCATATCCAACCCAAGTCCTCGGTATATTAACAGCTAGTGTGTGCTGTTTGACGTTGCAAGTTTTCATTCGAAATTATTTTCGTCGGCAGGACTCTATATATTTTTATTTCTATTTATTTACTTTTTTTTTGGCGCGTAACGGCCTAAAACAGCTGCGAAATCTATTACAGTGGAAAACTCCGGGGGTGAAAATATTAAAATAACGTCTTTAGCGTATGTTCAAAGGAATAACTGAGGGTGTTCTTGAAATAAATCAAAACTGTTGGTTGTACGTGGGAGCAGGGAAAACCCACTGGTGAGCATTTTTCACAGTTCCAAACTGAGCTTGTTCTGATCCTACAAAATCGGACAGATTCGAGACTTTGTTATTGGTTTCTAATTTATGTGACCTCATTGGATTACGAAAAGACCCGAAAATGAATGTTTACGTTTACTCATTTTTTAAAAACAAGTGGACTGGAAAGAGCAACAATTTTATTTCTTATCACTTTCACTGATTGGAACTACTTAGTTTATCCCATACGTGACGTACATTTGACAGATGAATTATGTAAATTAATTATCTAGTACGTATCCATGTCGGAATCTTCGTCATACCAACTGATCCTAGCCTGAGAGCAAACTCTCTTGAACATTCTTTTTTCTTACGGATTTACCAGTGGGTAGTTCAGATGTGGGAATAGATTTTGATTCGATGTAGACTTATCAACAACATATCAAGCCACGTAACAAGACTGTCAAATGACTCGCGGACTACGTTGTTAAGAAGGGTAAACCGCCACAGTTGAGCACTGTGTTTATTTTGACGCAAAAGGAGCCTACTTCCAAGGTAGTCGATGATCAGTTTGGTAGATCTCGAGGGTGACAATTTGGACAAGTATTACCGACATATTTACTACAGTTCGGCTCTTTGAACATCTTGACGCAAGAGCGTGGCTTGGTGTGATACCTTGAACATTACCCTGTAAAAGTAAAGCACTGAAACGCGTCTGTTTTGAACAAAATAAATAGACACTTAACGTTAACGCCAGCAGAGCAAACTAACTACGATTGCAACTAGGAGCATGTTGTTTTGTGTGTGTGTGTGTGTTTTTTTTACGGTTGCTATGGTCAACTTGATTTATATGAAATAAAATGAGCTGAGCTAAAATTGAAATTACATAAATAAAATAAACAGATCTGACTAAGGTTATTGTAAATGTTGACTCAATTATACCCGAATGTAGCCATTATAATTTTATCGAAGCGGATCTGAGCTTGTGAAATCGGCAAATATTGTGCGATTTTCGTTGACAGCGTAGATATTTCGAACAGCTCACTCCAAACGAGTTCCCCCGCTAAGACAAAGTAACAACTAATCAATCCCCCTTGGCACGGTTTATTTCATTTGCGGGTTCTTAGCCAATCACATAAATAAATTGCTCAAAATCTTGAAAGGTGGCTGGTTCCACAATAAACGCTACCGACATTCTGACTTGCAGATGTACAGTTTTTTCTTCCAAAAAAAAAATTTGATTTTAATTAAAAGAAAATCAATTGAAGACTAAATCGTCAGAAGGTTTTTAAAAGGATCCTCCTTTCGAGATTTATCTTACTGCGCCTATGAATAGTTCTAAGACTTTATTAGCAACTGACCCAAATATAAATAGACATCACGCTGAAATCAGATTTTCACATGGAGTCATGTCCGACGAATTATTTTCAGTTCAATTTAAGGTAATCCTTTGTGCTTTACAGGTCGTTAATTATGCGATTTTGGTTTTCAGTTTCTCTTCAACAGCTGTCTCTTTTTTTGTTATTTTTGTTTCATTTCTACAGTAGCTGCATGGCTTCTTACTTTTTCCTATTTACAATATGTTAGCGCCAGACTTGAACTGAAAATTGGCTATTTAAGACGAAATAAGTATGTAGAGAAATACCAAATATTTTCGAGCAAATTTTAACGACTGGTCAAAGCGAATTCAATTAATGTTTATCTAACCTTTGTGGGGCTTAAGCTTGCTTGTAAACACTTTGCCTTCAGAGGCGTTGCAAAGAGGGATACGCTTGTTTAAGCTGAGCTGTTGGAAATCAAAACTCAAAACGAAAAAAAAAAAAAAAAAATACGTGCTGGCGTCCATTTTTCCGCACCATTTTCATAACAAAAGAATGCGATAGGTCTTTGAAAGCGACGCCTGTCATTTCAGAGAAATTTTTCATGCAGCGAAAGTAATTTCCATCAGATATTGTAAATAATTGTTCAGAAATAGGCGTGCTTTGAACACAGTTAAACGAATTTTGTTAATTAAAAATGACTTGTTTAACAACGCCAACGTCACAGGGTTCATTATGAGCCATATTAACACGTGTGCTGATTTACCATAGAAAGTGCTATAAAAGTTCAATCAATTACGTACATTTTTAAAAGATATATGGCCACCTTAGCAAATTAATTCTAATGTATGCATCACTTTGAGTCAATAAACGCTGAAAAGCATAAAAAGCGCCAACAGCCGCCGAATCGCTCGGACAAATAGAACTGCCAAGCTGCAACGTCTGCGACGAAGACAGTCCTTTCAGTGCAAACGTTATTGAGATCAATCGCTTATTACAAGATGAAAACCTTTCCTCTGCCCAGAAGATTGTCAGTTTCAACGGTATTTCTTGTTTCAATTATTGTTGCCATAGTCATTGCCAATGAAACACACCAGAAAGACTGTGTTAACTGTGTTGATGCTGCGGACGAGTATACAGTGAAGAAACGCGGCGGTTTTAGAGTATGCTACGCTGGAAAGTGCCCGAGGCGCCGAAGCCGTAAAAGGGGAATGAAGATGGTAAGAGTTAATTCTTCCAGACATACTCGAAAGCGCTGTAGTTTTTGTAACTTTTGGTCAACTGAAAGTATGATTGTTGAAGTGTTGTCTGTTATGTAGGGAACTCAGTGTAAAGTGCCCATAAAGTAACAAAGTGTAATTCGTTTGATTTTGTCGCCAAATGTCACGCATCTTGGACTAACTTAACAATTTACAACTGTAAAAAGAAAAAAAAAATGTTATCTTCAGCTGGTATAGCTTCCAAGTTTTTTGTCCTCAGCACACATTGGGCAAAGCCCAATACGCCAATTCTCCATTTAGACGAAATATAAAGCTAATCACAAAAGCGAAATTTTACGTAATTTGCTGTTTTCGATGAACCGTTGGAATCCAAAGTTTTCTTTTTATTTACACCGTCTTATCAGTTTCTACGCATTTTGTTGACTTAAGAAAACATGTCAGTTGAGGCACATTATTGAAACGCCATCTTGACAAATGAGATAATTATACATGGCGAATGTTGATTTTAGAGGAATTAACTGAAGAATTAACTCAGCAATGTGAACCAGCAAAAGTTTGCTCGCAAAGAACGAGGTACCATTATTTGCGCCGAGGAACTACAAATGACACAATCTTCCATAGAATCCGCTTCGCTTGGCGTTTATTTACCGAAAAGGCGTGTTTTGGTTGCGTTTTATGTACTAAGTGGATAAATTTAGCATCAAGCTTGTTTAATTTAGTTCGGGAGTAAAGACAAGCATCGTGCGTCGGTGAACTGTGACAAAGGTCTGAAAGATTAGTTCATTTCGAGAATGGCTTTAAATGTTTACCAAACTTTGTTTATCTGGTCAAGAATGGAACCACAACGGCAAGAAAAAACGTTGATAAACTTTCGAAATTTGAACATGAATACATTAAATTTGTTTCAGTTGTTTGCTCGGCCCCACTAGCACTTGTGCTATAAACATTGCCGAGGGTTAATAAAGGTTAAAAATATTTTCTTATACTCCTTTTTAATACATTCTTTGAGTGGAAGCCACAGAAAATGCCTTTTTCCTTTGCAAAATGGGAGGTGTTTTAGCCAGCACCCCAGCCGCATGATGTAAATGAACAAGATATAAGAAGGGAAAGTTTTCATAACTGTCTGACGCACAGCACTTTCAAACCAAGGCTTCATTAACGACTACGTCGCGAATTTTTTACCAAAACTGACCTTGTCCATTGGTCAAGACTGATAACCAAACAACATCATCTTCGAAAATTTTAATATGAATTCATCTCTCATTTTCATGTTAATGTAAAGAAGTCTACGGAATTAAAGACGAAATAGGTACGCAAGCGAGAAACCGAACATAAGAAAATTAACCATACACTTGCCCAGCAGATAAAAATTTCAAAAGAAGGGTTTGCCGGCCAGTTGTCAAGACAGAGAGATTTCACGATTGATGAGTTGCTGTTTCTTTAACGTTATGGATTCATCCTTCCATTAAATATATGCAAGACTGGGCTTCATCTTATGCAAATGATTTTGGCTACTTTCTTGTTGATGCGAACAGGTGACAAATAAATATGCAGAGATATAAAAACATATCCTCTTAACTAAAGTTAGGGTAAAAATGTTACAGGTCTTAGGGAGAATTAAAACTCCGAACTACTGAAAGCTAATAACATTGTAGAATGATTGAGTCGTTTCCTGGATTTTGAATGGAATTTCTGGCTCGACTGCTATCTGAGATTTCTTTTGATGAATTGACAAAAGGGCCAAGCTTCTGACTAGCAATTAACAAATCTCTAAAGCTTGAACTTGCAAAAACGATAAACGATCAAGCTGTATTTGAATTAAACAGAAGGCGAAACTGTTCATCGAAGAGCGGACAAAACGCGGTGATCTTTTTAACTACCAACTGACAAACCATATGTGGACGGAATTTTACTGAACTCAAAACTTCAAAAGGGCGTGAACTAAAATCACATGAGACAAATGGTTGTAAATGTTCACTAAAAATTGTAGGAACAGATGTTAAAATTAACACAATCAAATTCATTTTGTTTTTTAATAGAACCTAGCACAGTTTGAAAAGGAGCTGCAAGATTTCGAGTCGACTAATTCAGAGAACTTTGACGTATCCCCGGCGGAAATAAGGACGATAGAAAACGAGAAAAAGTCACCAGCCAATTAAAAGTCAACAAAACCTGTAAAGTCGGTAAGTACGTACAAAAATACTTTTGAATGATGTATACTGTACAAAAGGAACGCTTAATGTGCATTGAGACTTTTAGATATTGAAGAAAACTCGGTTACCTAGTTCCTAGTGATTTGAGTGTTCCTCATCCAACTACATCTCAGTTTTGTCAACGTTGTTTCTTAGTACCGTAGTATCAATTTACAAAAACCCTCGGAGAAATTTTATTTTTATTACTCCTTCAATTTACTCATTTAATTCGATTATCAGCTGTGTCTAGTTAAAAGGAAACCGAGTACCTCAAATTAGCTAAAATGGTCCGATGAACCGTAGATATACAAAAAAATGTCTGTATGTGAGAGATATATAAGCATTTTTTTAAATTTAATTTGCCAAACTGGTTCATTCTTATCTGATTTTTGAAAATTATGTTCCTTTTCCAATTCCTAGCACATTTTATCTGTTAAACAATAATATCAATTTACCCAGATTGAAACTGATTCGCAGTTTAACCCGTCATGACGCGACAAGTCATGTGACTCACTGGTTACGCGGTGACTGAAACTGTGGGCATCTAATAAAACTACTCCCGTCTTTTCAGCATATTTTTGTTGTTGTTGTTTCCTCATAAGGAAATGTGCAGGGTGGATAAGGAAGGAGGAATGTTTTGGCCTTTTTCATGATAACTAACTCTATTTTTGTTATTTATCTTTTCAGCAAATGGAAGCAATGTAGTTCCTCTTAAAGTAAAATGTAAACTAAAGCCATCCATGTTTCTTTCATTATTTTTTTCTATCGATGTGTCTGGCAAACTTACTCGAGCAGAAAGGACTACACAACAGCGGAGAACGACTCCTTTTAGGAGAATTCAATCTACATGAAGCTACTCTAAGTAAAATAAAATTTTCTGTTACCCGCTATCTCAGTGTTACTCTTATGTAAAGTAGCTTTTGTCAGTTACATTGTATACTTACTTCGTTCGATTTAGACAGTATTTTCCTGCATCACATTTTGTTTGTTCGAAATCAAGCCACCTTCTATCAGCTAAAATGTTTGACTGTTGCGTCCGTAAACTACAACCAAGTGGCACTAGGCAACACTTTTGGAAAATAAATGGCACGCAATGCGTGTATAGACGATGACGCCTTAGAATGTCTGAAATATTACCTACCCTGGAAATTTCCAAACAAACAGGTGATAAATGTAAATTAAGTAAATGAGGTCCCTTGAAGTCGGAACAGCCCTGCGCATTTTAAGTTCGGAGGAGAACAGTATGGGAATCAGCAAATCGTTTATTTTATGTTATCCTTTTCAGTTGTGATTCATGCAAGTCAAAACGGCATAAAACACAAACGTCACAAACAACTTGCTTTTTAAGGTTGGACTTTTCCCAGCATATTCAATTCCAGATTCAAGCACGGTTTCCAATCAATTTTATTCAAAAAGGTTCAGGATTCAGTCGGAACAAAAACCTGCGTGGAGGGGATTTCTTGCTGACATTTACATTTACGTTTACGTTTACATTTACATTTACGTTTACATTTACATTTACATTTACATTTACATTTACATTTACATTTACATTTACATTTACATTTACATTTACGTTTACGTTTACGTTTACGTTTACGTTTACGTTTACGTTTACGTTTACGTTTACGTTTACGTTTACGTTTACGTTTACGTTTACGTTTACGTTTACGTTTACGTTTACGTTTACGTTTACGTTTACGTTTACGTTTACGTTTACGTTTACGTTTACGTTTACGTTTACGTTTACGTTTACGTTTACGTTTACGTTTACGTTTACGTTTACGTTTACGTTTACGTTTACGTTTACGTTTACGTTTACGTTTACGTTTACGTTTACGTTTACGTTTACGTTTACGTTTACGTTTACGTTTACGTTTACGTTTACGTTTACGTTTACGTTTACGTTTACGTTTACGTTTACGTTTACGTTTACGTTTACGTTTACGTTTACGTTTACGTTTACGTTTACGTTTACGTTTACGTTTACGTTTACGTTTACGTTTACGTTTACGTTTACGTTTACGTTTACGTTTACGTTTACGTTTACGTTTACGTTTACGTTTACGTTTACGTTTACGTTTACGTTTACGTTTACGTTTACGTTTACGTTTACGTTTACGTTTACGTTTACGTTTACGTTTACGTTTACGTTTACGTTTACGTTTACGTTTACGTTTACATTTACATTTACATTTAGAGGGATACATGACAAAGATTGCCTATCCCGCCAAGGAGTGCTGGTGTAGGTGCACGAGATCAAGCTAATATAATGCAAAGTAATACTGTGCTGTGCATGGTGCTCTTACAAATACATCATCACTATTTAGCTAGCATGCGGTTTTCCGTACAGTAGGCAAGATGTTAAATATAAATTGACTCCAAAAAGTAAATAAGCTAGTGAAAATTATTACGTCGTGGATTTTTTAGCTTTTTGACAAAAATTGCAAAATTTCTGGGTGACAAAATTGCTAATCAAAAAGTATTCAATACATCAGGTTAAAATCCATTGGCGGAGTTAATGTGCTATCTGAGCGTAGATCTTAGAAGGAATTCTTGAGCTTGGCAGATTTACTTTTTACATACAAACACAATTTAAAAGAATTTAATGAAGGATATAATTACACCTCCTTGAAGGAATTCTTCAAGTTGAGAGGCAATTTTATTCAAATCACGTTCTTACAAGTAAAGTACACAAATAAGTTTAACACTCATGATTTCCACAAGTTTCTCTTTAAAATGAAATAGGCCGCACATGATGTGAAACACGCGGATCTCTTTCAGTTTATGAATTTCTCTTGATCTTGTGGTGTCAACACTAATTTTTAAACAAATCATTAGTAATTATTGACCAGTACTGGCTCGCAAGTCCTCAAATTAAGAAGAAAGAAAGAAATTGCGAAGAAATTGTCTGTCTTGCAAGACGACGAGGAAGTCTAGTTAGTTAGTTTCTTGAAATTCCGTAAAATCAGTTACAAAATTGTCATCAAAACATTTGCCCTATTTTTCTTAGATTTTTCGCTGGAAATTAGAAAAAAAATGCACTGCGTTTCCCCTGAAAACTTTTTAAACAAACATGTCAAGGGGTTACCCCCTTTAATTTTTCCCGCCAAAAAAAAGATCAACATATACCATCTTGCAAACAAACTAACGAAAAATTTGATTTGATTCCAAACTTGCGAGTTTTTTGCCAAAAGCCTAAGATTTTTGAATCCAGTAAATACTTGCTTCTGTCTAAGGCCTAGGGCAAACGTCGAATCCAAGTCGAGTCGAATAAATTAAAAATAGGTGCGACAAAGAGTCGACTTAATTCCAGCGTGATAACAAACGTCGAACCTGCATCGATTCTATTTTACAAACACGGGAATAAGCACGTGTCCCTGTGCTATTCACTTGATGCGCGACTAGTTACTGCTAGGACTTGCTAGCGAAATGCCGATATTCTTCTCTTGAGAAAACGGTAGACCCGGCGCGGCTCTCTTTAGGTCCCTGTCACAAGCCTCGCAGAATGCAACGCTTTTATAAAAGCGTTACCGGCTGTATATCCCTCAACGTCCTCGTTTTCTTCAAACACTGAGCATTTATTGCAAGTAGGCAATGCGCATCTATGTTTAGTGTTAATGAAACAGGAACAACACACTTCCATCACGCTGTGCGATGTCAGCAATGACTTTCGGCATTCTTTTTCGGCATTCTCGTCCCCAGAGGCCGCGCTCCTTTTGGTCAGCACCAAAAGGGGCGCGGCCTCTAGAGGCGAGAATGCATTCCCAGTCGCGAAATTGTCTTTGTACAGCGCATGCTCGTCAGGGGTGGCGGGGAAATAGCGTTTGGCAGATGGAGGAGTATGTATTTTTGTGACGTTTACCCAGTCCATCACATTTGAATCAATTATTTTGTATTTTGCATGATTTATGAATTGAATTCAGCGCGTGTTTAGAGCGGCGTTTGCTGAAACACAGAACCACTGTCGCATTATCCGACTTGGCAAGTCGAACCTATGTCAGAGTCGAAAAAAATTAATTTGAGTCGAATTTAATTGCAGCGAACGTCGCACCATTCATGCACCTATTTCAAAATTAATAGATTCGACGAATTAAATTCGACTAAGATTCGACGTTTGCCCTAGGCCTAAGATGGTAATATTACATGATGATAGCTTGTTTAATAGTCAGCTATAAAGCGACAGGCGGTTAGAAATCTATTTACAAAAATGAGAAGAACAAGTTAAAATTTCTGCAGCTGCATCATGTCTGCACAATATTGAGAGGGTGAAAACATTTTTAAATCGAAATATTTAAAAAAAAATTATGCACGTATAACTGCGTTACTTGAGCCCCAACTATTTAAAATCTGTTAACTATGTATAGCGATTCCAAAATATCACCACCCTCCCAATGTTGCCTTAAAACATTGCAGTTTTTGGACATTTTAACTTACTTGTCTTATTTCTGCAAATAGCTTTCTATCTGCCCTTCTTTTACGGCATAGCTATTTAACGTAATATCATCATGCAATATATTTCAAGAAGATAACAAAGGCAGGCCCTGAACCCAAACGAACCCGCACGAAATAACGAAAAAATAAAAAAAAATTAAAAAAATCCCGAAAACTTCAATCTAGTCCTTTAGAACTTCCGTCACTTTTAGCCGAGATGTATAAGCAACACAGTCGGATTATTGGCCAATTTAAGGTGGCTCAAAATAGTTTTCTGATTTTTTGAGCCTTATAGAACCTAGGTGCGATTTTTCAGGCTTGGAACTGTACTGTTTTGAATGGCTGTGCTATTTTTGAAGGTGGCCAAACACAGTTTTGATACCTGTTTTTCATTCTCCTTTTTCTCTAAGACCGTTAATCCTTTGGTCTCCAAAAATGGCAACACGCATGTTAACAACGCAAACTTCGGATTTTGATAGCTAAGCTGACGTATGTTTCTTTGCCATGGCAACATGAATAAATATAAGCAGGCCTTTAAAATCGGTTTTGTTTGTTTGCAGACAATCTAGTCGTTAGATTTTCTTTTTCATTTGCATGCAACAAGATTGTAACAATGCTCACAAGTTAACACTATTTTAATAATAGTTTAACAGAGAGATCTTTAATTATCCCCTGTAGAAGGTTAACTGGAATATCTAGAATTGCCTCTGTTAAATTTCAATTTTTGTTTTCAATATTCCAGTTATTACCTGTTTTCTAAAGTATTTTCGTGCCAAATGAACGAGTGGTTCTCAAGAAATAGACGTATTTCCAAGAAAGCTATTGCGCATTCAATCGCAATTTTTTGCCTTACTACGCATACGCTGCATTTAACTGGTTTCTTTCGGTAAAAAAGAAAAATATGAGAATTGCTGGAATCCTTGCATCATTACCTTTTCTAACATACATTTTTAATAAAAGAGTAAAGCCATAATTACACTGTGTTCAATTGTGAAGAAAAAAAGGACAGATGGCGAGGGCATTGACCAAATAAAATGATCGCTGTATCGACGCCATGTTTGCTTTGTGTAATCTTTGTGCGCGCACTGAATCGCTTGCTCTGCAGAAGCATATTGGTTCGAGAAATCGGAAGGTTTGTAAAATGGATTGTAAATTTCCTGAACTTCTAATGAAAGCAAAAATTTGCCTCGCACAATCGAGCATTTGACCAACGCTCCGTTGATTTTGAGCGTCTTTCTGTTGTGTATTGAAGGCAGATTATACAATGTATATGAACACACAATTTTAATTAAAAGTACCCTGCGTTGAAATTGTTTGTAAATTGTGTATTTACGGACAAATCGTACCAAGATCGAGTGAACTCTTATGACGAAAGATGTTATGAAAGTATCAATAACAAAACCCTCTTTTTCACGGGCATTCCGCGAGGTACATAATTTCAAACGCAACACCCTTAAAGCTCATGTACATTTGCCAATTGTTCAAATTTAGAGTCAGGTTGCTTAGATGTTCTAGCATATTACGTCTTTTAATAAGCGTTTAAAAGATGTTGGTCTGCCTTTAAGGGATAAAAATGTAACCAGAACCAAAGATTGAGCAAAAAAAGTGTAACTGACGAAATCTAGAAATCTATTTACATTAAATTGGGATATATAATGTTTATAGGCATAAAATATTTCTTCTCTCTAGCAACGAAAAATATGTGTATAGTTCTTGTCATCAGAATATGTTGGGTTAGAATTTTATAGTGCGTGGGCAATAATAGAAATTAGTATTGATTTTATGTCATTGAGACTTACTTGAAATGATCTTACGCAAGTGTCCGCTGCTGAATGATTGTCATTGAAAAAAAAATCGGCAATTCGGCCTATATATAAAACTCAGCTAATAAATATATACACCTAGGACATGTTGGTAACAAGATAAAAGACGAGGCAATGGTGTAATACTTAAATATTATTTTTCTTCTCAACGCCAATAAAAACCACTTCTAGATCTTCTCTGTCACTTAACTTTTTAATTTCAATGAACTTTTAATTTCTTCCAACTCTTTGATTCTTTTCTGCAAATTACGAATAACTACATGTACAACCATCAAATATATGAAAAACACAGGGTAAACTGGCTAATAATGAGAAGTGCGTAATAGTTTGGTACGTATTTATTTAAATATAAGAGAGTATTTATGATTTCCTTAAGTGATTTTGAAACGAAACACAAATGTTCCATTTTAATTAAATTTCCTTTCCTATTCTTTTGCAAATTCGAAAGAGCGGCGTTTTATCAATAAAACACAAAATTTAGAGGGTAATTTTTCTCTGTCATTTCGTCAGCCTTAAATTAGGCAAAATGCCGCCAAACTTTTAACAATTCAGCTTAACCCTTTGCCTATAATTTTTCCGTCTTCAAATTTGTTTTGGTTTACTGAACTGTTATTTGGCGTTTGCGAGTCTCTTCGTTATAACGTCTTTTATGTGAGACTGACCCTTTGTTTCTCGTTCTCTTGAAGACCGGTATAAATAACAAAAGGACAACTTGCCAGGATTTAAAGGAGAAAATACATGTCGTATTGGAAATCTCAAAGGTGTATAAGCCTCACACCTAATGTAACCACTCTCAAGTTAAGACAGATGTTAGTGAAAATTGCAATACCTAGATTAACAAAGTTGACAAAAAATAAAGTACTTATATGCCTTAATATGTTTACAGAAGTGCCTAAATGCGAAAGAATATGAGAGGCAAAGGCGAGTTTCGTGTACCAATCCTTTCACCCTTTGATTCGTGATCGAAATAAGTTATAAGGTTCTTAAAATTTTGAAACTGCGGTTTGCTAAATTAAATGATGCTCATTTTCCGCATTCGAGTACTTAACACTTCGGAGGCGCGATAAACCACTGCGAACAGGTGGAATATTTCTGACCTCACCGGTATCGTTCCCACTGCAATAAAGAACTGGACGCTCTTTTCCTCCAAACGAGCCAACTCACGCTGATTTTTGCCCAATTAAAAGGCAGTTAAGATACCGATTGTTGATTAATGTTCCTGTTCAGAGAATATAAACATTCATATTGATTTTAAAATATAAAATCCTTGCCGTTTACGAGCCTATTCTGACCAAAGTCGCTCAAGCTTGCGCTAGCTAGTCATTTAGAATTATGCGCCTGACAGTTTTGTGCGTTCTATGTGTATTAATTTGGACAATCAACGGTAGCTCCTTACACACAGAAGAGTTCTCTTCGAGTGCCGACGAAAACATCGAAATAAAAAGAAAAAAAGATCGACCGCCTTGCTGGTTTGGAAGATGTAAAAGAAGGCGTAGTACAACGAGGCCTAAAAGAAAACAAGTCCAGGTAACAGTTTTGTCCATTTAGGTAATCGTCTCGTTGTATTTTACATGAGTTCTGATATGGCATAATATACGCTTTTTATCAATATATTATTTTTAAAAATGCTGCAATAAACTACAAGTCAAGCAGAAGCACGAGATAATTAAGAGATACATCAAATAAATACCATTCATGGTTAAAAAAGCTTTTGTTTGTTTCAGGAAGGATATAAAATCAATAAATCAATAAAAAGAAAATAGATAAATACTCTACAGGGAAATTCCGATTTCTCAAGCCTCTGGGGAAAACTAGAATTAATTCGAGAAATCGGAAATTCGAGATATTGGGGATAAAATAAGTGGTTCGAGTAATCCGGAGATCGAAGAAATCGAGGGATTGGAAATCGGAAATCTACGTTCAAAATAAGGCATAATAAAAAAAGCGATGATATAAACTTGTTAAGTTTTGACACTCAGAGAACGGGAAAGCGCTTTCTGTTTATTGCGCTAAGTTCAAAGAAGTTTGCTATACATGTATATTGGTAAAAAATTGCATTGCTCAGTTAAGACATTTGAGAAGATAGCCTTCAATCACGGGGTAACCTACAAGTTAACTACGAACGTGATTACCTTCAAGCGTTCAAATGTCATAAAGCCTACAAATGAGCTATCTATTTTGACATGGCTGTGAAACTGTTCTTGTTATTGCGGGAAACGGATCTGTTAAATTAAGCCACATAGATAAGCCATAAGTCATTCAGCACGATAAACAAAGCGGCCGGAAACCATATATAAACACCGCCATCATAAAAGGAACCGCAAACGAGAAAATTTCCTTTAACGCATTAGTTTGTCAAGGCCGCACGGCTGTCGTTATTTTTTTTTTTCCGACAACAGAAAAGGCACAAGAGACCAGCAGAATTGTAGATTTTATTAATTTATACAAACTTCGTTATTGTTCCAAAAAAAATCGTTCTTTGAAAAGCACGAGAACGCCCACAGCATGACCATAAGCACGTGCATTGTGTAGGCATGCGCAGGATGGATACTTGCCTCGACACAGTAAAACAAGATGGCGGGCTTTCGCTTAAGGTTATTCCTATGTTTACAGCGGAAGACCTTAATTAATAATAACCCGAACCAGATTACACACTTACTTATTTTTACATGAAGATTATTCATTACTTAATTTTTTATATTTAAAATCAGAAAAAGAATTTTTTTTCTATCGGACACCGGGAGCGGAATCCGGTAATTCGTCTCAGAATACATCGAATTACCCATTTCGCCATCGGAGCGCGCTGGCTACCAAGAAGCCACATTTTTTAACTATACACATACTGCACGCAAAAATATAACTATATGACGTGTCGTGTATTATTTTTGTTCTCTTTTAAAACAATCGTAATTCACCAATAAATGTTGACAGAGAAACGTTTGCTAATCTTCCACAGGCTTATAATCAACAAGATCAAGCAGTATCATTTGACTATGAAGACAGCGAAGAAGACCTGTGACGTTAACACCTGTTATGTTGATAAGCTGTGGAGGAATGAATGCATGAAATAAAGATTGTAAAAATCACATTTTGTCCCGATTTTCAATAGCGGGGTTAACCACATGCAATAAGGAACTTATTTGTCAGTTCGCATTAGCAGTTCAGTTTTCAGGGTACGATTTTCTAAGACAAGTGGTTTTTTATAAATATGTTTGGATTAATAAGAATGGTGTTAATGAAGCCTTCTTCTAAGCAGACGATCTAAACATTTCTAGAGGACTAATCTGGAACTCGCTTTGCTTTAACAAGAGGTATCGGAACTCTTGTCCTTGGACTTGCTTTAATCTTCCGTCTTCTTTTACAACTTCGCTTCTCTCTACGTCTACTTTCTCTACTATTACTCTCCTTAATATTACTTAACGGTGTGCTTGCTTTTATGCTAACTCAAGCTACGACCGGGACTCAAGCCAAGGTTAATGATCCTCTTTCGAGGCTTGGTCTGAGCTTCCACTAACGATACTACATTTAGGAAATAACACACTGGCTGTGGGTAAAATTTGGGTGGCAGGGAAGGACGACTGGGGAGTAGGGGCCTAGGAAGGGGGCCCTCCTGGGGGAGTACAGATCGGGTGGTACCGGGGGTAGCCACCCTGGAATAAAAGTTCCAGACCTGCCTCCAGGGACGAGGCCCATATCCCACAGCCCCGGGGGACTGAGGGAACCAGGAGGGGGAGCCCCTCCTGGGGGAGTACAGATCAGGTGGTACCGGGGGTAGCCACCTTGGAATAGGTAATTTCTCCGGACCTGTCTCCAGTGGGCTAGAGCCTTACTGTGGGGTAAAGTGCAGCTAATGGGTGCACTTCCCTGCCACGAATTGCGGAACTTGTTTAACTGAGGGACGCAATTCCCCCACAGTAAGATAAAGTGGGGGCAGGACTCTTGAGCAAAGGTCTGATGCCATGTTCATAAAATAAGATTACTTACAAGGTAAAGATAAGGAATGAGAGCTTCTGTGGCTTACTAACAGTTTAGGTACAGTTAAAATAGTAGATTGTGGAGTTTGGATATATCGTTCGTAGCAGTCTGAGCTCCACCGTCCTAGGACTTTAATTAGCCATGCAGGGACGCCTGCTGCGGCTGCAGATGTGGCGGCCCCGATGCGGAAGCTGTGGGCGTAGAAGTTGTTGGACGGGAAGCCGCATTGCTGTAGAATAAACCGGAGCTCCTTGGTGAGGCATGAGCGGGTTGGCCATGAGCCAGATTGAGAGAACGTAAATAAAGGACGGCTTGCTGGAGGCTGGGCTTGGAGGATGTAGCCTTTCATCGCCATCACAGAACAGATGGGTGAGGTGGACTTTGCTATGGTGAGGGTGCATCCTTGGCGGAAGGGGTCGGTTTTGGATTGTTTTATCCTAACCCGCATAAGGGAAGGGGATTGCAAATCGGGGTGGAAGGTTATATCTTGGGAAGTGAGATGAACCTCAGGGTTGAAGGGGCCATTACAGGTGAACTCACTAGTACGTAAAAAGGCGGAGAATGCTAGGGTGAAGGCTGCCCAAAGCATAATATGGTCTAAATTAGTACTCAGTGCAGGGCGGAGATAGTTGTGGATTGCAGTGAGGATTTGGGTAGTGATCGGGAAGCGATCGCGTCTTGTTAAGGGGGCTAGGCGTTTTATACCTGTCAGGACTTTTTGAAGACGATGCATTTTGTTGATATGGAGGGGTAAGTTGCACTCACGATGGAGGTCTTGAACAGCAACCAAATAGAGTTTGACTGTGTCATATGAAACGGTTTTGGCTAAGTGAGAGGCAAAATAAATGAGAGTCATTTCTGATGCTGGCAATAGGGGGTTAGAGGGGCCCACCAATCCATGCATGAGGTTGAAGGTTAAGAAATGTTTTTGACCTGCCTGGTAGGTTCGCCTTGTGGAGGGGGCGAGAGAGGCATGGAAGTATTGCTGTACAGAGGCTGTCAGATGAGCATCGCTGATGAAGGGATGACGCAGGGAGTGAGAGAGGCTGTGGGAGCCAGGGCTCCGAAACGATCCATCTGAAAACGGGAAAGGGAGTCAGCAATAGCATTATCCAGCCCAGGTATGTGGGTAGCGCTAATAGTAAAGTTATTACTGAGGGTAAGGAGGGTGATGCTGCGGACAAGGTCCATTATCCGGGGAGACTTGCAGTGTTTGGAGTTGAGGATGGCTACCACTGACTGATTGCCGTACCACATTAGGATACGCTTCCCCGACCAGGTGGGGCCCCACAGGACACATGCCAGGTAAATGGGGAATAACTCCTGCCATTCGATACTGATGCCCCGGTTTTTGTTGAGGGTGTGTTCTGGTAGCCAGTGACCCTGGAACCATAGCCCGTCTAGGAACCCTCTATAGCCTATGGACCCAGAGGCATCTGTGAAAAGTTGGAGGTCGGGGGTTTTGGAGACATGGGAATCAAGAAAAATGCTTACCCCATTCCAGTGTTCTAGGAAATCAACCCACATCTTGATGTCCTTACGGAAACCAGCATTGAGTTTGATGTGCCAGTGGGGGGGATGGGTACCCATAGTAAGGTGGATGATACGTTGGAGGAAGGGAGGACCTGGGGCAATCACCCGGCATGCGAATTGGGGAGTGCCTATTAGGGATTGAAGTTCTCGGAGGGTTGCTGATTTTTTAAGGGACCACTGATGGAGGGCCTGTTTGGCACGAGCGAGCTTGTCTTGTGGGAGGCGGACCTCCATCGTATGGGAGTCTAGGAGGATACCCATGAATTCCAGGGAGGTAGAGGGAGGAAAGGTTTTGCCAGGGGCAATGGGGATGTCTAGCTCAGTGAACAGGTGGAGGATATTGCAGAGAGCTGTTGCACAGTGGGTCCGGGATGGGGCTGCTGCGATAAAAAGTCATCGAGAATGTGAATAACCTTGGGAATGTGGAGCTTGTATTGAATGATCCACTCGAGGGCCAAGGAGAACTGGTCGAAGAGAAAGGGAGCACTACGCAGACCGAAGGGAAGGACCATATCAAAGAAATACAGGGCTTGCCACTTCATCTCTAGCAGTTGCCAATCAGAGGGGTGGATTGGGATGTTCCGGAAGGCGGCTTTAATGTCCAGTTTGGACATAAAGCAGTTCTGACCAAGATCTTGGAGAATGGCGATTACGTTATCTACTTTAATGTACTGGAGAGAATAGTCTTCGGGGGGGGGGGGGGATGTGGGCATTGACGCTAGTGAGGCGGTGTTCTGGGTAGGAGAGGTGGAATATTGTCCGCCATTCTGAGGAATGTTTTTTAGGAATAGCCCCAATCGGGTAAACTTGAAGATTAGGAAAGGAGGGGAAAAGAAAGGGCCCCGCAGTGTGGCCAAGTGAGACTTCTTTTAACATGTTGCTGTCGATAACAGAAGGGTTTTCCTTAGCAGAGGGCAAATTGGGGAATTCTTGCGGAGCCCGAGGGCCAGTATGACCGATTTTAAAACCTTCGGAAAGGCCAGAGAGGAGGTGATGCACAAAGGGTTGATGAGGGTGATCCTGGAGATAGGACGCCAGTCTGGGGATATTAATGGGGGTGGGGGGTGAGAGATGAGCTAGGTATTCAGGAGTGGCTGCGGGAGGAATTGCTAGAGCCTGTAGATGATTTAAGGAGGTCCTCTTTGATGCGGGAGAGTTTGGAGTGGTCCTGGCCTGAGTGGGTGGCACTACATCCTGGCTGGTTGCATCTGTGCTTGTAGGGGCATGGGGAGCGGGCACAGGGACGACCGTTGTTGAAATTGTAGCAGAGGTCTGACCGGGTCAGGGAGTCCCTGGACCTAGGGGGAGACAGGGGGCAGGAGTCAGCATGGTGATCAGAGCTACTACAGGTTCGGCAGCCAGAGTTGGGGAGGCCTGTAAATGTGTCTAGATATAATTGGACGTCCCGTTCCCCCCAGTTGAGGGAGAGGTTGTGGGAGGCACGACGCCGAAACTCAACGTCGTAGACGTACCATGCCATCCCGGGAAATTTCCTCGCTGCGTCCCTGATTAACTGCTGGTGGGCAATTAACGCGGCGGCGCGGGAGGGATAAATGGAAACCAGGACCGAGGAGAAAATGGCAAAGGCATCCAGCCATTTTTCAATGGAGGTGATTTTGGGACGTTTGGAGGTGGCAAGGAGGGGAATAGTCACCCCTTGAGCCCCAACTTGAAGGTGAAGCTGGGAGTTCCGAGCCTCTTCAAGGAGGGAAGAGATGGGGAGGAGGGTTGCAAAGTCCACATACTCACCGTTCGTGATGACAGTCGTCGTGGTCTTCGTCAAGTGGCTAGCCAGCGCGGGTTGGCGAAAGTCCGGATGGAGAGCGACGACGGTGGCTGGATCCGCTGGGTTGAAGGCAGGGGAGGCGGGCAGCGGTGTAGCGACGCTCTGGTGTTGTTGGCCGCCATCAGATGGGTTGAAGGCATGAAAGGCTGGCGGTAGTGTAGTAAGGCTCTGTTGTTGTGGTTGGCCGCCATCTTGGGAGGGACTTGGCATAAGAGGACTGGGGACCGTTAAATGAGATCCCGCGTGGGGAGTGGGAACTAGCCGGTTGTGTTGTTGGCCGCCATCTTTCCGTGCGGCTAGTTTTTCGTCGATTAATGAGGAGATGATCTGCGCTAGCTCTTCTTGTGGTAGAGTGTTGGTAGAGGAAGTGTCAGTGACGGTAACCACACCAGACGGAGAGTTGTTGAGGTGGGTTTCAAGGCGTGTGACGAGTTGTTGACGAGTGCCCGTCTGAACAAGATTATGTTGGGCCAGCAGGAGGCGAAGGGCTTCGGTGGCCATTGATCGGTAGTTGGTCTGTTCGTTGTTTTGGGGATTTGCAGCAAGACCTTGGCGGGTCCGAGAGAGTTTTCGAGAATTACGTCGTCCACGGTTGGGCATGGTCACAGGATCGTGGGAGAATGTTTCAACCGGAGCTTCGTACAGCACGCCGACCAGAAAATTAGTGGCCGCAGAAGAAAAATCAGTGGCGAAGGATCGGCACAAACGAGAAGACTGAATACAACGAGGAGCGTGTGCTTGACTAGAGGTCAGGGGCATGAGGTGGACATGTGAGAGACATGATTGGAACCATTGATACACTGTCTTTTACAGAT